>NC_134583.1:109676830-109976830 GCF_037038515.1 Microtus pennsylvanicus | reverse complement strand
GAGCTTCATAGCGTGCGTCTTCCCTGGAGCAGGTAGCATGGCGTCTCTCTTGCGTCTGCTCCGGAGAGGAGAGCTGTGGAGTCTGCCCTCACTTCCTCTTCCTCCCGGCATTCTGTTCTGTTTACTCCACCCACCTAAGGGTGGGCCTATCCAATGGGCCTAGCAGTTTCTTTATTGCTTAGCCAATGAAATCAACAGATTGACATATGACACTCCCACATCAGAGTACTTGCTTAGTATATCTCCACTAGGCATTTTCGTGAGTTTGTTTTCGTTTATTGTCACCATTGGATGTACTACAGTTATTTGTTTCTTCATATGCATTATGGCTTGCTATAGTATTTAGTTGCCATTGAAAAGGGTAGACATTTGGACTAATAGTATGGAAGCTCTGGAAATCAGATTCTTGACTCTTCCTCAGTGTCTGTGTGTGTTCTTTCATGACTGTTGACTTTTGTTTTTTTCTTTTTGATTGCTGTGGCCTATCCTGCTGTTCAGCCTAATGTGTACACTTAAGGCCTATTAGGCCTTTTTCCTGGACATATGTGGTTATCATCTTATGCTCTTCCCTATATGTAAGCTTAAATTTTTTTTAGACACACCCCCACACTCTTGTGGGCTTGGGGACCAGCTGCTACCACAATGAAGAAGAATGGATTTGGGTGATGAAGAAGTGAGAAAGGGCTGAGGTCGATAGTGGAGTTGGCAGAGTGGTGTGCAGCAGCCTGCAGTTTACTAAGACACAGATGCAGCCCCCAAACATGCTGCAGCTGCAGGATTACCCTGGCTCTGGGCAAGGAGGAGGCCTGAGATGAGGAACAGTTCACTTTCTGGACTTCCTCTGAAGGACCACCATGGTCCATGATTTCACTGAGGGCTATGTGTGGGTCAGTGGCCCTGATGTGGCCAGGGCCAGGTTGTTATCCTAGGCGAGTGTTACTACCTAGTGCATACCGAAGTCCATGTTCCATGCCACGGCCTGAAGCCATGCTGCTGCCAGGGGCCATGTTGATGTGTATGGTCTGAACTGCCACCTGATGCCATGGTAATGTCTGGATCTGAGCTGCCACCAAGGACCATGTCTGTATCTGAGGCCCTCCTACAGCTGGGGTCTGTGTTGATGTCCATAGCCCATGTTACCACTGAAGGTCATGTGGATGCCCATGGCCTATGCTGCCACCTGAAGCTATGTTGTTTGTGTGCCATCGGGGCTCCACTGATCTGAGTGACCTGCACTACCACCTGAGACCATGTGATGTCCAAGCCCATGCTGCCACAGAGGACCATGGCTGGGTCAATGGTCTTATTGCAGCCAGGGTCTCAGTTGATGTCCATGGCTCATGCAGATGTCCGTGGTCTGTGCTACAGCCTGAATCCTGTTGATCTCTATGGTCTGGGCTGTGTCCGAGGTCCTTGTTTGAGTCTGTGAGCCAGGGGCTGTGTTCATGGCTGTGCTGTCACCAAGAAACACATGGAAGTCCATGATCCGTGCTCCTGCCGACTATAAAGAGCAAAAAAGCTACTCTGGCAGTGATCTGATGTCTGCAGATCTACAGTTGAAAAAGAGGGACATGGATAATTCTGTGATAATCCCCACCCTCCAAGCCCCCCAAAAATAACAGCTTAAACAGGAAGCTATCAAAGAAAACTCTTTAAAAGTGTGATAAGGATGCTGAATTGTAGCTCTCCACAATAGATGGCTTTGGATGGGACATGGGAGGGGAAGGACCCAGTTCTATTTAAGGAGCAGGCCACTGAGGTTTGACCACACTCCAGGCAGCATCATGGAAGGACCGGGAAGTGAGTGTGATCTTGTGTATGATGTGAGATTCCCAAAGGATCAATAAAAACATGTTGAAAAAAGTTCCTGCTAATTTTGTTTTTAAATTTTCTTTACATATTTATTTACTTCTACTGTTACTTCCTTCTTTCCTTTCTCTCTTTCTGTGGTGCTGGTGATCACGTCTAGGGTCCTGTCAATGCTTCTCAGGTTATCCACCACTGCACGGCATCCTTAGTCTCTGTGCACTGGTCTGTTAAACACCCCAGAGATTACTTTTGCCACAGTGGGGAGGTAAAACGGTACTGGCTTCCCGTTTCCTCCTGTGCACATCTGTGATCAGACGCAAGAATCAACAACGTGCTGGTGTTCTGTATTTGAAAGACAGCTCTCTGCCAAACCTGGCTCCTATAAGCTGTATTCAGAACACTCAGTGAGCATCGACTTAGCTGCCTGACACAAAGGGTCAGGTAAGGATCACCTGCTAGGAATTAAATTTCAAGAAAATTAACCATAATTTACAGTTCAAGCCTTATACTTAAGGTTGCAGTATCTCAGTAGTTTCCAGAGTCCATAAACTATCCCATCCAACAATTTTGCCAGTGAGACTGTTGTCTGGGTCAGAAGACAAAATTGCTGTGCTTTTTTTTTCTTTCTTTTTTTTAAATTCATTTTACAGCCGAGCGGTGGTGGCGCACGCCTTTAATCCCAGCACTCGGGAAACAGAGACAGGTGGATTTCTGTGAGTTCAAGGCCAACCTGGTCTACAAGAGCTAGTTCCAGGACAGGCTCGAAAGCTACAGAGAAACCCTGTCTCAAAACAACAACAACAACAAATAAAATAAAATAAAATTCATTTTACATAGCAACCACAGTTCCCTCTCCCTCCTGCTCCCCCACACCTCCTCCCATCCCCTATCCACTCCTTAGAGAGGGTAAGGCCTCCCATGGGGAGTCAACTAAGCCTGGAATATCAAGTTGAGGCAGGACCAATCCCCCCAACCCCCACATCAAGGCTGAGCAAGATATCCCACCGTAGGGAATGGGCTCCAAAAAGCCAGTTTATACACCCAGAGATAAGATTCTGGTCCCACTAGATTCATAGTCCATGAATCCCACTAGCTCAGGTCAGCTGTCTCCTGTGGGTTTCCCCATCATGATCGTGACCTCCCCCAACCCCGCCTTGCTCATATAATCCCTCCTCCCTCTCTGGACTCCAGGAGCTCGGCCCAGTGGTTGGCTGTGGATCTCTGTATTTGCTTCCATCAGTTACTGGATGACAGTTAGGGTATTCTGCTGCGCCATCGCAGCCTGGATGCCAAGTCTGAGCGAAGGACGCCAGGATTAATGAAACACACACTCTGGATGTTGCAAAAGCCCTTTATTGTACATCACCAAGGGGGTTTTATACCTAACCCAGACAGGTGGGTCAACAGGATGGAGACCTCATCGCGGGATCCCTGGGTTAGGGCCAAGACAATGAGTACTCAGGAAGCAGGGTTGGCAAACAACTCTGAAAGTAAGGAACTTGTAGGTTTCTCAGAAACCCAGAACAAGGTCAAGAAAGGTCACCAACAGGGGAGGTGAGTAGGAAGGCCAGGTCCCCAACTGTAGTCACCAATCTGATTACAGAAGGCTGGTTCAGGCACCTTCTCCACTATTGCTGGGAGTCATCGCTGGGGGCATCCTTGTGGATTCCTGGGAAATTCCCTAACACCAGGTTTCTCCCTAACCCCATAATGGCCCCCTCCATCAAGATGTCTCTTTCATTGCTCTCCCTCTCCACCCTTTCCCCAACTTGAACATTCTGTTCCTCATGTTCTCATATCCCTTCCCCCGCCCCCAACCCCAGTTTACCCAGGAGAGCCTATCTATTTCTCCTCCCTGGGGAAATCCATTTGCCCAGAAATTTCATGATATCAGTTTTTTTGTTTGTTTGCTTGTTTTTTTCCCCCTGCAAATCTACATTTTATTTAGCCATTCTTCAGTGGAAGGGCATCTAGGTAGTTTCCAGGTTCTGGCTATCCACACACCTGTAAACACCTGATTTTTGACAAAGAAGCAAACATTGTAGTGGAGAAAAGAAAACATCTTCAACAAATGGTGCTGTCATAACTTGATGTCAACATGTACAAGAATGCAAATAAATCCATATATATCGCCATGCAAAAAACTCAAATCCAAGTGGATCAAAGACCTCAACATAAATCCAGTTACACTGTACCTGACAGGAGAAAAAGTGGGAACTGCCCTTGAATGCACTGGCACAGGAGACCATTTCCTAAATATAACACCAGTAGCACAGACACTGAGAACAACAATTAATAAATGGGACCTCCTGAAACTGAGAAGCTTCTGTAAGGCAAAGGACATGGTCAACAAGATAAAATCTCTTCCTTTCCAATCATCTCTCTCCAGTCAACTCGATAAGAGTATTGCTCATCCTTTTTTCTTATAATTTGGCTCATGCAAGAATTGCAATTCTATAACCCAGGTGTAACTGGTCTTACTCCTTAGCACCACCTATCCACTATGTCAACATTCTCTTAGTGGGTAAGGCCATCAAACCCATCACTTAACACAGGCAACTTGTGCAGTTTGGGGTCAGTGGTTATAGCCGACCCTCAGTGATAGGTTTTCCTCAGATCTGGAAGTTTGCATTTTTAATTGGATTATGAGGTAGAAGCAAGGGCTACAGAAGCCTCCAGAAGTTTCTGGTATACTTTTTGAAAGTAATGCTGTGGTATGTAGGGCATGTATAACTTTACTATATATGAGGCTTGGTGGGCTAGCCCCATCCTTACCATGAAGCATGTGCCAAGTGAGACAGAACATTCAACTCTTGTGTCTTGGTTCATTTAAGCTGCTATAACAAAATAGTATAGAGTGGCTTATAAACGACAGAAACGTATTTCTCATTGTTTTGAAGGTCAAGAACTCCAAGATTGAGGCAGAAGGGTCACTGTTTCCTAACCCATAGATGGCACTTTTTAAATTGTATTTTCCTACAGTGGAAAGGGCAGATGTGTCCTTGAGTCCACTTATAAGAATATTCATGAGAACTGGGGTGCCCCATCCAGTCTGAATACGAGGGGAGGTGCCTAGTCTTACTGCAACTTGATATGTCATATTGGGTTGATATCCATGGGGGAGGCCTGCCCTTTTCTGAATAGGAATGGAGGAGAGGATGGGGGTGCAGAGGGGAAATGGGGGTGACGGGGAGGAGAGAAAGGACAGAAGATTGCAGTTGGGATATAAGAAAGAAAGAAAGGAAGAAAGAAAGAAAGAAAGAAAGGAAAAGAAATCCACACCCCCCCAAAAAAAAGAATATTCATGAGATTTAATTGCTTCTTCATAGGTCACATCTCCCTGCATCATCACCATGGCAATTGGATTTCAAGATATGATGGGGGAGGGCCGACTGTTTAGGCTACCTTCTAATCTCTACTCTCTAATCTCATATTTCTGCTAATATGGGTGATGCAAGACCAGAAAATGTCAAGTCACAGGAATTCTGGTCACTATTCTGCATCCAGTGCTTCTCAGGGTTGAGTCAACTTAGCAATGGGCATCTTTGAGCCTACCTATACTCCAGGAGCTGTTGGAAACTACATCCTAAAATAGATTTAAGATAAACTGCAAAATCCAAAGGCCTAAGTGCATAGAGGTGATTAGGAAGATACACGAGACAAGGAACTGAGGGAACCCAACACATGAGGTAGAAGCAGAAGGGGAAAAATGCAGTGGAGAGAAATCATTATAAACCAAACCCATGTTTTTGAAGGCATTTTGTATGACCCCCCCCATCCACTGTTACAGCTATGCTGAAATCAATTTAAAATCCAAAAGCAAAACGAATGTGCCATTTCTGTTTCTCAGTTACACATTCCTGATCACCTTGCAAATGTAGTCATCTGTTTCTTCCAGAGTGTTGGTTCTCACCCTGGGAGATTCTCTCTCTAAAATTGTTCTTAGTCTACTTCTCTGGCCACTGTCGCCTTTGAACTGAAGTGCTCCAATCTGTCCTCATTTCCCCCAGGGTTAAGTACCACTGCCTGCAGAACTGCACAGGGCTACTTACTGATGCTTTGGGCCTGCTTTTCTCGGTACCCATCACTCACCATGCCCTTCCATTTCTGGCTTCAGTGACTTCCAGGTATTTCCTCGAGTATGTCTTCTGGTGCATTCCTTCATAGCTCAGTTCTCTGCACACCACATGAATGTTCTGGCAAACTTCTACTCTTTTTAAGATTTTATGCTTCTGTGAAGTTTATTTCCCCCCCCCCCCCCCCAGACAAGTTTTCCCTGTACAGTTCAGGCTGGCTTCAACCTCTTAATCCCCTACCTTAGACCTGCAGGTACACTCACCACCATGGCTGACTCTAGTCTTTGTTGACCAAGACAGAATTGAACACAACCTTCCAGAGGACTTTGTCTGTGCCACACAGCTCTGTTTAGGCACCTACCACACTACAATCACAATTGATCCAGCAATCTGCATGTTTCTAAAGAACGTGGACCACATCTACATAATCTCTGTGCCTTCATGGCCAGGTACATACAGGAAGGCCTGTTTATCTTTGAGTACCTAAAATGCTTTGGACAAACATTATTTTTGTTTAAAATCAGGAGGTTCCTGTGCCAGTTTATATTGCTAATAATCTCTTGGATCCAAGATTTAATATCTAAAATATGTGATAATCTTGCATTAATTTAGTGAGAATGTATTGACTACTTACTTTAGACATGGTAGGATAATCACTGATCAACAAAATCAGAACTGTGCTTTACTGGTCTCACGGAATTGGGAATTTATTGAAGATATTCAGACATAGTGGAACATAAACATGAGTACTATAGTCCCGGTACTCAGAAGTCTGAGGCAGGAGGATCAAAAGTTTGAGGACAGCCTGGGCTATTATATAGTGAGACCCCCATCTCAAAAAATTATTGAAAAATGTTCTCTCATTCTTATGAGTTATTAAATAAGGGAGAATGTATTTTAGGTGTGGCCCCTGGTACCAATGAACTGTCCACAACGCAAGCCTTTCTGACTTGTAGGTTGCTTATTTTTCACTCTTTCTTGTTGATTTGTCTTTTGTTCTCCAGCCTAGAAAACTATCTCAGTCGATAACTACAATAAATCAAGAAACAAACAAGCAAAAGACTTGTACATCTTATTTTAATCCATATTTTAATCCAAGCAAAATATGGCCTTTGGGACTCTCTGGAGGGCTGGGATTTATCAATGGCCTTACAGTTTTACCCAGAGCTTCTGCACTGACAGCAGTATTTAGGTTCACTTTAGAGAACAAAAGGGATGCAAAAGAAACACTCAAGAAACAGCAAAATGGATAGGGTGCTTGGACGGGAGGGCCAGCTTGTAGGCAAGGAAGGGTTAATGAAATGTACTCAAGCAAACAGCAGAGGGCCCTGAATCAAGGCAGCACAAACGCCTATTTCAATGCAGTGGGAGAAAAGAAGGAAGACACTGGAATAGGTGTTTTGAAAGGGGGAAAGCAGGAAACAAAACCCAAACATAAACCAAAACCAAAATGTAGTTCCTGTGAAAATCAGATATTAGAAAGCTTGAACAAACTCAGACCAAGTTTCCACAGGTTCCTATGGAACTGCGACCTTGGGAGGACTGGCTCCTTCTTCCTTCTGAGTTGAAGTTAAAACCAAGGGCAGGTTGAGAGTCAAGCAGAATAATGATATGCATTCAGTTAGGCTGATTCAAAGGCATAACAGTCAGCATTATAGGGGGCTGGCAGTCTTTTCAAAAGGTTTAAAACGGAGGTTGGGGAGGCTTAGCTTTCTTAAATCTGGTTATATTGTGTCCCTGCTGTCCCTTAGCTTAAAGGTGATTACTAATTAGCAATTGCTGCAGAATAAGATGCGACTTGTGGTGGAGACATGCTGCCACAAGGGTCAAACGTCAAACCCCAACTTTAATATACAAAGAGAGCAAAGTACACACAATGCAAATTTGCATTTTCACTTTGAGTCCAAAATAGTAATTGCCTGAATCAAAGCTAATTTGATTTGCTGAATTAGCCACTCTAAAAAAGTAAAGTTTATAAAATGTAGAGGGTCTAACATTTTTTCCACTTTTCTGGGGGACTTAAGATGGACAATTTTCTTCACTGTTTTTTTAAAAACAAAAGCTATGAGACCAGGGATGTAGTTCGGGGGTAGAGAAATTGTACAGCATTGTTAAGTGCGGGACTGCATCGCCAGCACTGTAATAAAATAAACGTTGTAGGTCAAGCGGTGCTTGAAGGAAATGGGAAGACTATATAGCCAGGTTATTTCACACCTTTCCACAACCCCAAATACAAATCTCTCTGGCCTTCTAACAGGCTAATAGTCCAAAGGGTTTGGGATCTGGTCTACGACTCCTCTGGACCCATTGTCCTGTCCGTTAAAAGTAACCTCAGAAAAGCTAAGGGATGCATTTCTTCTAGAAACTCGTGTCAATCACTACTGTAAAACGTGGGCTTCTCTCTCACTGAAGAGCAGCAAATATCTATTCACAAACGGGCATGCCTGTCATCGAAACTGAACTGTGCCCTCATCCGGAATTATAATAGCTTTACCATCGCTGGTTATTTGCTGGTTTTTGTTTGGCAAGTGTGACGAAGGAAGAGGGCTTCTGGGCCGGTTTGGCAGCCACGCAAGGCTAACAAAGGGCTCACTCTGGCTTCAGGACAGAAAGCAGTTGATCTCCAAGTCCTGGAACAGTTTCACACCCACTCCCCGGAACTGAGTGTGGATCACTGCCACTAGCTGGTGAAGAAAGGAGGCCATTGCCAAGCTCTCTGCCACCTGCAACTCTGGACTTGACTGTCCCCATCAGCCCTTCAAGAGACCTGAAAGCAGACGAATTCTTCATGTCTTCAAGCTTCCTGCAGATGGTAGAGCCCACAGAGGACAGGGCCATTGAAGTCTTCTGCTTCATGCAGGTATTGGAGGCCTGGACGTCATGCCAGCTCTTGGACAGATTCTGCCTCAGTCCCATCAAGGCCATGCAGCCTAACTTCCTCCTGAGTTCCCCACGCCGCTTCTCTTTGGCTGCCAGCACATCGCGTAATGCGAGGATCTCTTCTTCCAGTTTAGTGAGCTCAGATTGGAGCTCCATTTGTTCCGCCTCTGACAAACCCGGTTCTGAAGCTGGGTGGGATTCAGAGGTGGATACAGACGTCTCTGTCATGGCCTCGGCAACAGACAGGGAAACATCTTCATCCAGGGAATCCAGGTCCAGTTCTTGGTAGAGAGAGTCCTGTTCTTGGTTTGGGGACAAATAGTTGGGGCTGGTGGAGTTGCAGTCTAGGTCTGCAGGCTCAGAATTCTCACCAGTGGGACAGGACACTAGGTGAGCCAGCTCCATATCTTGGGAAGTAAAACTCATTGGGCGGGCTGGCTGGCTAGTGAGTCTACGTCCTTGCGAGGAGTGGACACTTCCGGTGGGGATCCACTTCCTGTTGGTGGGGGTTGGATGTGCGGGAGGTGGAAGTCCCAGAGGTGGGACTTCCGGCCCAAAGGGCTGCCAGTCATTCAGCACCTCTCTCAATTACGGAATGCTCTGTGGAGGTATTTCAGGGGCTTGTTTTTACATCACAAGGACCTTGTGAGGTAGGCAGAGCTCAGATTATTATTGAGAGAAATCTCTTTTCCTCTAGTAGTAGTGACATAGGCCGGGTGTACACATCAAATTGTGTGGCGTCACTTTTCTACCACACGAGAGTTTTTCAGACCCCTGGAAATCAATAAGCAGTTACTCTAACAGAAATTTGAGAGGAAATCCAGCACATAATACAAGTAAGTAAGACGGAGTGTAGCACTCAAAGCCTCCAGACTTGCCTACCTCCCCGTCTTCTTGACCCAGGTTTCCGAAAAAGCCCTGAGAAACCATGGACTCTTAAGATAGATTTGAAAGTAATCAGTAGTGGGTAATACAATCTCAGTGAAGTATCAGGAGTGCCAGGGGACTGCAAGGCAGCGTTCAGAGTAAGTCTGGGCAGCCATGAGTGGATGGGAACAATAAGCCTGGAATAGTGGGGTTGGCTTAGGTTTTGCTTTGTTTTAGAATTAAGCTCATTGAAAGCAAAGACCTTGAGAATTTAGGGATAAAGCATTTGCAATGTCAGCATGGATTTTTAATACTGCGATTGTTTTATTTTCCATACTGCATCTCTTCATGTTTCTGAAAACAAGTCTGGCTATTTTTAACGGTTGCCGGTTGTGGGAGCTAGTCCGACCAGCAAACCAGAGTCAACTAGATGGAGTCTGAGAGGGTAGCCAGCTTCTTCCCTCAGTTCTCCCAGAGTTTGTAATTCACGGGCAGAGGAATCAGAACACTAATCCAGGGAAGGCATGTGTCAAGTATCCTGTAGCTCCTTGTCTGGTTGCCTGTTCCCAGGAAATACCCTTATCAAGTCATAGAGCTGATGATCTTGTAGAACAGTCTGCTCATCTTTGCGAGCATGACATTGTGGAACATAATTCATCCCTCCACACACTTAAGGAATTTGCTGTGCCCATGTCTGTGTGTCTACATCTTAGCCAACGTTAGCCCTCTCGGGTTTATATTCAATAAGCCTTTTACCCCACCTCATAATTCTTATAATAATAATAATTATTATTTTATTATTATTATTTTACTAGGGAGGTGTGCTTCCCTGGTTTATAAAAGGATAATTTTTTTTGAGAGTATAAAGACTGGTGGGATTTGGCTATATGTATGAAATTTTGAAAAATACAGTAACATGCCCCGTCCCTAAACAGCGTTTCTTCCTGGATAGACTTTTCCTTCTTTACCTGGTTTAAACTCTAGCGGTTTCAAAACTACTTCCAGTCTCTGACAGCACTCTGCTCATCCACAGCTGATAATGAAAGGTTTTCAAAGTGAGAAGTCCCTGGATTAAACTAGTTGACATGGACCATACATTGATCATTCAGAATTGATATTTCAAATTACTGGGTCAGAATTTCCACCTGATATTTTCCTCCTTGGATTGTTTAGACCACTGACCTCACTGCCCATTTTCTTGTATTTATGTTTCCCTCCTCTTCGATTAAAAACATGAATTCTTTGTTAGCTTTGATTCTATTTGATGCAATAATTTTTATTCTCTCCTAGGAAAACCGGGTTGGCCCTTTTCGAACACTTGTTTCCAAATCCCAGATCCAGGCATAGCAAACAAAGGAGGGCCCCTAGCCGGCAGCGTACGCACCTCCCGCATAAACCGAGATCAGTAAGTGGCGTAGTGGAAACCTTATCCTCTGATCCTCAAGGCCAAGGCAACCTCTTTTGGCTAGAGAAAGAAGAGCTGGAGAGATAGCTCAGTGGTTAAGAGCATTGGCTGCCCTTCCAAAGGTAACAAGTTCGATTCCTGGCAACGACATAATGCCTCACAACAATCTGCAATGAGGTCCTGTGCCCTATACTGACAACAGAAGGGAAAGGCAGGAGAGATAGCTCAGTGGTTAAGAGCATTGCTTGCTGAGTTCAATAAGGACCCAGGGACCCAGGGACCCAGGGACCCAGGGACCCAGGGACCCAGGGACCCAGGGACCCAGGGACCTAGGCTTTTGTTTAACTATATCCAGAAACATTTATATTTCAAGATACATCTACCAAACTAAACTTCATTTAATTTAATTCCTAATTGATTCCTTCATTAATATAATTCCTAATGAGTTGTTTTTAAAAGCTATCCTTTTAAGGTGTAAAAGTAGCAAACAGTGAAATAATCTGTGTGATATAAAAAGACACAAAACTCCTCATCAGAAACTAATGAAAACTTTTTGAATCTATTTAGGCAACACCAACAATCAATTCAGGAAATGGTGGTTTTTCTATCCTTTGCTTATAACAAAGCCAAAGCTGTTGATGACCTACATTTAGTAAATTATTTACCTCTTAAGAGTGATGGATTTATAGAAGTCTCTCTAAATGTAAAAAGTAAATAAAACTTTAAAGAAAAATTTTCTACTATGTATAGAAACCTATCTATTTTATCAATAAAAATTCCTAAATATAAATGCAAAACAATCCCCTCTACTAGAGAGCCTTCCTATCCAGACATTTGGACCAGAGATTCCTCTGTATGTACTGGGAAAGGAGAGCATTGTGGAAAATGAGCCCGGAGGGGGAGTGTAAGAATGTAGACAAAGCTGGCCTCTGAGTCAGAAAAGATTTGGTTCTTTACATGCAGTACATATAGGTTGTCTGCCTCTGTCAAGGGAAAATGAGCTTGGCATGTTTCTCTCCTTATGACCTGGAATTCAGAGGACCCTTTAGAAGGGAGCAGGGGCTGGACAGGATTGAGTTTGTCACTGGGTTCTCATGACCCTCTGTTACCTATATCTGCCTGCGTTGCAAGCCTTTCCAGCAGAGGCAGAGCCCATGCTGTGTTCAATGGGGCTAGTGGCATGTTTTCCATTGCATGGCTCATTAGTGAGAAGGAAAGATTATCTCCAGACTATGCAGCTCTCGAGTACCAGGAGGCCGGTTCTGTCAGGGCAGGGTTCCGAATGTTGGCAGGCATCCCTCTCTTCAGTGGCTGGCTACAGGGTGTTTATCTGCCTAAGGAGAGAACTGAGACACTGGAAGGGTTAACCATGAGCAGCGAGGACTCCCAGAAGTAACTAGGAGGAGAGTCAGAGTGGGGGTTGTGTGTGTGCATGCGTGCGTGAACAGCGTTTATATGTGCCTGGATGCTAAAGTCCTGAAGCTCAGCATTGAGGGGTTAGAGCTGGCAAATTGAGGCCAGAGCATTCCGACTTCCTTGTATCTGAGGCTGCAGGTGCCTGGAGATACAAAGGCTATTAATAGAACTTCCAGACCTCTTAAAGGTTAGGATCATTGTGGTGGATTTGCTGCAATGCAATGCAAAAAAAAAAAAAAAAAAAAAAAAAACCACCACACCCTGAACTACACTCGCTAGCAGCTTAGCTATTCCTGTCTCAAAACTGTCGTGCCTGCTATGGCAACAGCATATAATTATTTTCTCAATCCGGGGGCACAACCAATTATCAGACACATCTTCATTTTAATAAGAGGTTTCTAGAAGGAAAGCCCAACAATATTAAATTGCGCATTAGTTTCTAAGATGAAATTCTGATTTTAGGAATGCGGAAATGCCACACGAAGTGGGTGTTTTAAAATTGGAGCGATGCAGTCGTGATCAGCCAGCAGTAGACGTCAGCGCGGCTGCTTGGTTCTACTGCAGCTGAGATCGGTTATTCTTTCTTCTTCCCATTCTAAGAGAGAAGAAAGATGAGGAAGTGGTTTTTTTGTTCATTTCTGCTATAAAAATAGAACTAACTGAAGAAGAACAAAATATATTGATATTTATGTATGGAAATGCCACAATGAAACTCTTTATTTTACATGCCAACTTACAAAATTAAAACAACCACAAATAGAGACAGCTAATCTTACTATGCCCTAGGTATTGTTAATATTTTCACATGGTTCACTCAATATTTTTCTCCCTTTTTCTCTTTCTTTCGTTCTTTCTTTCTTTCTTTCTTTCTTTCTTTCTTTCTTTCTTTCTTTCTTTCTCCTTTCCTTCCTCCCTCCCTCTTTTCCTCCCTCCCTCTCTTCCTTTCTTTTTTTCTTTCCTTCTTTTTTTGAGACAGGGTTTCTCTGTGTTATCCTGGCTGCCTTGGAACTCGCTCTATAGACCAGACTTGCCTTGAACTCAGAGACTCACTTGGCTCTGCCTCCCGAGTGCTGGGATTAAAGATGTGCACCACCACTGCTTGACCCAATCCTCAATATTCTTGAGAAGGAAATCAGAAGTCTGGGGAGATGGCTTAACATGCAAAGTGCTTGTTAAACAAGTGTGTGAACCTGAGTTCGAATCCCCAGAACCCATGTGAAAGCTGGGCTCAGTGTTTCTACAGCAAGATGGGAGGTGGAGACAGGAGAATGCCCTGAGACTTGTGAGCCCGTCAGCTTGGTATATGCAACAATGAACAACAAAGGAGAGGCCCTGCATCAAACAGGGTGGAAGGCAAAGACTGACCTTCACATATGTGTCTTGGCATGCACATACATGAATATGCACACACATATACATCACAATACATGTATATATCATATACATATACATCATACACTTTTCTAGTTTCATTTCTGTTGCTGTGACAGATACCCTGACCAAAAATAACTTTGGGCAGGAAAGGTCACATTTTACACAGAACTGCAGGTCACAATGTGGTATTAAAGCAGGAACTTGCAGACAGACTTGCTTGGTATCCCACACAGCATTCATTACCTTTCACCATTTACTTCATAACAAAAGAAGCACAGCAGGAAGCACGAAGGATCCTGCTGGCTGGCTGGCAGGAAGGCTTTTGCTCCGCTGGCATTCATATACAGCTTAGGATATGGTCCTAGGATATGGTGCTACCCATAGTAGCCCGAGACTTCCTACATCAGTTAACAGTCAAGACAATCCCTCACAGACATCCACAATCCAGTCTGATCTAGACAATGCATCAGTTGAGATTCTCTTCCCAGATATTTCTAGATTACATTAAATTGATAGGTAAGGCTAACCAGATCCCTCCCTCTCTCACTCCCTCCCCCCTCTCTCCTTCTCTTTCTCTCTCCCTTCCTCTTTGTCTCTGTGTCTCTGTCTCTGTCTCTCTCTCTCACACACACACAGGGGTAGGAGCAAGAAATGAGTATTGTGAGGGCTAAGCACGTAGCTCACTGGCCCTGGTTTTGAAGTTCAGCCTTTCAGACACACAAAAAGCTATTAACATATTTGAGACAATGTCCCATGAAGTGACATTGCCTAGAGGATTATTTTCTGAGGATATTCAGTTATTATTTGCAAACTTGGGATATTAATCTCCTAAGCTAAAAGAAAAAAACCTCATTTTCAAAAAAAATCTTTATCTTAAACTTTCTGAAATGTATCATACATACAAAATAGGTATGTACCTTTGATGGTTATCAGCAAGCAATTTCTTAGCAGCCATTCGTCTAAGAAAATGGCATATTTCGATGATCTCATAGTTCTTTGCATGCCCTTCTTGTTATCTTTCCTTCTCCCCAGTTAATTGCACCAAAATTTTAGATGAGCCATTCCTTTTTTCTTTTCATTATTTTACCACCTATGTGCCAATAGAAAATGTTTTATTTAGTTGTGCCTGGTTGCCGGGTGATGGTGGCGCACGCCTTTAATCCCAGCACTCGGGAGGCAGAGGCAGGAGGATCTCTGTGAGTTCGAGACCAGCCTGGTCTACAGAGCTAGTTTCAGGACAGGCTCCAAAGCCACAGAGAAACCCTGTCTCGAAAAACAAAAAAAAAAGAAAAATAGTTGTGCCTGGTTTTAAACCATCTATAAATTGAATCATATCTATGTGTTCTTTCCAGACTTGCCAAGATCCATCCATGTTGATATTGTCCCTGTAGTTCATTCATTTTCGCTGATGTGTGGTATTTTATGATGTGCCTAAATCTGAATATATTTATATATTTGATAATTGATGGACACTTCCTGAAACACTGGGTGATTTAGCTTCTCCAATGTTCCTCCCCAAGGCTCAAGCTCATCTAAAGTATATTCTCATGCTTATACTTAATGTTGTAGGCATAAGTGATTTTATTCACAGTTAGACTTCCCTTTCCTGAAATATGTCCTGATGCTATTTTAAGATCTCCCTTCTCTAGCCCCGTTTCCTACCACTTCCCAGGACTCCTGGGCTTCTAGCCTCAGTTAATTGCATGTCTACAAACTGTAAGTTTCTTCATATTCTCCTGTTCCCAAGCCTTTGCCCACATCCTCTGCTCACTCTGCCTGGAAGTTCATTGCTTTCCTGCTGCTTTCCCACTTCTTAGGTGGCTCCTGGGTAAAGAAGCCATTTTCTAGTTTGGGTTTTCCTTGAGCTGGCAGAGGTCCTGCTGTTAGTATCTCAGGTTTATTCATTTGGCTTTCAAAAGCCGTCAGATGTCAGGAAACAGAACTCCACAGCTGTTTTCAGTGTCTGGAAAGGCATGCCAGTTCTGCTTTGTGTAATTGTCAGTGTAATGGGCAAGAACTATGGAACTGCCACTTAGCATTGTGAGTACCTAACTTCTCAAGCTTCCTTGGTTAGGGCAAGTATTGTGGGATGTAGAAGGAGCTGTGGGCTGCGTTCCTGCTGCCCAGCTCCTGGCCGCCTGGCTAGCTTATGCCCTGAAATAACAACACACAAATTGTATTCATTTAAACACTGCTTGTCCCATTAGCTTTATCCTCTTATTAGCTAACTCTCACTTCTTGACTAACCCATTTCTAATACTGTGTAGCACCACGAGGTGGTGTCTTACCAGGAAAGATTCAGCATATCTAACCTGGTGGCTGGATGCATCGCGTCTGACCCAGAGAGGAGAGGCATGGCGATTGTCTCACTTCCCTCTTCCTCCCAGCATTCTGTTCTGTCTACTCCACCCACCTAAGGGCTGTCCGATCAAATGGGCCAAGGCAGTTTCTTTATTAACCAATGACTTTCCTCCATCATTTCCCCTTTTTCTGTTTAAACAAAAAAAGGGCTTTAACTTTAACATAGCAAAATTGCATATAATAAAACAGTTATCAAGTAAGAATTACAGTTACAATATTTACATCTATTTTTATCTTTTATCATAACAAAGGAAAACAACTATAACTATCTATTCTTCAACTCCATCAAAGACTCCAGAAGGATATAATATTACCTAAGTATATGAGAAGTAAGCAGCTTACAAAACTCTAGAAATGACAGAGACATCTCGCTGCCTGTACAGTCACCCAAAGTTCCTCTGTACCATTGGGGCATCCATCTTCGGCCTACAGGCTCATAGTTTCCAGCAGACATTTCCATGAAGCAGGAAATTTCAAAGGCAGTTCAGTCACTATCTGCTGTGTCCTGCAGAATGTCTCGCAGACTCTTTCATAAGTCAGGAACCCCGAAAGATCATCTCACCTTTAGGCAAGTTCAGCAGTCCTCTTTCTGTGGGTTCTTTGTGTTCAGTTCATGCATCAGTCCAGGCAAGAGCAGTTTCTTGCCCAAATGGCTAACCAACTCCCTAAGGAGACCCTTTGATGCCCATCTTCCTCTTGAAGTAGATTGGTGCTGCCAGGAGCAGACATGTCTCATTGTCATGAAAAGTCTTAAGTTATTAAAACATTAAATGCCATATTCTGTAGTCTTTGAAAGATATAAAGAATGCCTATTTGAAATATATGATGCACATCTAGAAAGTCTAACTAACATGACTACAAGCTTGACTATTATTGATGATTATCCATTAACAACCTATATACATTACATTTTTTAATGAACTACACTATCACAATACCTTAATCAAGATCAGAAATATATATATACATATACATATATATACATATATATAACATTGACCTTAAATTTAAATCAATAGAGTAAAATTTATACCAATGTAAATTATTCATATCTATATAATTTCCCCTTTAAATGTAAAAGAACATTTATAAACAATATTTGGGAATATGGGCGAAGTTATTTCTCTCCAAACTGCTTCGTGCTGAATGGGGACACTGTTAATTAGATCTTTCATGGTGTAACCTGTGTGCTAGGTTCCTCTCAGTCAGCAGTTGAGCAAAGTAATTTTTTGAGGGTGTTCACAGCAACCTTTCAGGAGGGCATTGTCTATCATACCATATTGGGATAGAAGCAATCCACAGGATCTCATCCTCTGTGAAAACAAAAGAAGAATCTCTTTTCCCAAGTATCATATCCTTAGATTCAAATTCTGAAGTCAAGGTATTTTCAAAATATCTATGTTGGATTAGTTCAGCAGCATTTATAAACAAATATCTTTTAGCAGCTCTTGCTCCTTCCTCAGCATTCAAACAATTCAAAGACAGCATAATAGCACACAGTATCAAGATTCTTTGTGTATTTTCCATCTTTGTGTGGCTTTATTTTAACTCTTTTTCTTTATTTTTACTTTTATTTTTTGAGACAGGTTCTCTGTATATCTTTGTCCTGGAATAACTCTGTAGACCAGGCTGTCCTTGAACTCACAGAGGTCCGCCTGTCTCTGCCTCCACAGTGCTGGGATTAAAGGTGTATGCTACCACACCTTGAACTCACAGAGATCTGTCTGTCTCTGCCTCCCATGCATTGAGATTAAAGGCGTGTGCTACCACACCTTGAAGTCACAGAGGTCAATCTACCTCTGCCCCTTGAAGTCTCAAAGGTCAATTTACCTTGGCCTCTCAAGTGTTAGGATTAAAGGTGTGTACCACCACACCCAACTACTCAAAAAAAAAAAACAGTTCCTGTTTACTCTGTGTCCGTGTAAATGAAGGTGGACAGAAATTATAAGAATATATTCAGCTTTAATTAGGGAAAGACTCATAGAACCCGTGGTTCCAGAGGAGAACAGGAAAGCAGAAGAAGGGTCGGGGAAGAGCACACCAGCAATATTTATTAGTAAAAAATATCCTCAGGTGACCCCGCCCTACAAGCAAGGTGATTGGCTGGGGCTACCCCTACATTACTCAGGTAACATATCCTCAGGTCATTGATGGAGCTAGTATACAGTTTTCCATATTAATAAATTTTAAAAAATTGACATAAGAGATATAACATTTATAAGGTTAAGAAACAAATGCTCACATTGTTTATCTAAAAAGATGTTTTAAGGTTTAAAAGGACATTTTGGGATGGCAATAGAAGTTATGATAAAAATGGTTTAGATATAAAACTTTGGACTCACTAAGATAGCATAGATAATATAGTATTTTCTCCAAATTTGCCAAATACCTGTGGACTAAGCATTGTAAATGCAATTCTTGTCTGATAATGGTTCTCATTGTATATAGTTTTCCTGTGTTAAAATTAAAACCTTTCCTTTTTATTTAGACAAAAGGGGAAATGTTGCAGAATATTTGTGCACCGTGTGAAGATGTGTTTCTGTGATTGGTGTAATAAAAAGCTGAATGGTTACTAGCTAGACAGGAGAGACAGGCAGGACTCCCAGGCAGAGAGAGGAAGAGGAGACACACCAAGTGGTAGAATGAGTTGGGCACACAGAATGGGGGAGAGGTAAAAACTACATGGTAGAACATAGATTAAAAAATATGGATTAATTTAAGTTGTAAGAACTACTGGGGGCTGGAGAGATGGCTCAGTGGTTAAGAGCATTGCCTGCTCTTCCAAAGGTCCGGAGTTCAATTCCCAGCAACCACATGGTGGTTCACAACCATCTGTAATGAGATCTGGCGCCCTCTTCTGGCCTGCAGACACACATGCAGACAGAATACTGTATACATAATAAATAAATAAATCTTAAAAAAAAAAGAACTACTGGGAAAAGTTTATGCTAAGGCCAACCTTTCATAATTAATAAGTCTCTAAGTCATTTTTTCGGGGCTGGCAATTCAACGATAGTCCAACAAGAAAGGACACAAAGCACATTCTTGTTGTTAAAAAGGAGATAACTCGCCGGGCGATGGTGGCACATGCCTTTAATCCCAGCACTCGGGAGGCAGAGGCAGGCGGATCTCTGTGAGTTCGAGGCCGGCCTGGTCTACGGAGCTAGTTCCAAGACAGGCTCCAAAGCCACAGAGAAACCCTGTCTCGAAAAACCAAAAAAAAAAAAAAAAAAAAAAAAAAAAGAAGGAGATACCCACTTAACACAAGAGAAATTATGCCTGGTGATGGAAACCTAGCCAGCTACCCAGGGCTAGTGAAGTCATGGATCTTGGAAGAGAAACTACAACCACCACTTTACTTAACCAGCACAATCCCTAACTACATCCTAAATATTTACCCATCTCTTTACAACAAATGGAAGCTATTACAGAAAACCACAACCAATCACAATTCTGAGTTGTGGAGCCCAGTCCTAAGGGGGTTACATCCCCTGCTCCTAAGATCCAGGAGAAGAGGGGAGTGGAAATATTTTAGAACCAGAGGAGCTAGAAGTTTGCTGTGAGGTTGTATCTCCAAGAGATGTCAGAAGAGGCTACACCCATGGGCTCTCACCAGTATGGCTGCTTAAACATGAGCGGAACAGGAACACGGATAGACATGCTGAGTGGGAGCAAGGACACGGATAGACATGCTAAGTGGGAGCAAGGACACGGATAGACGTGCTGAGTGGGAGCAAGGACACGGATAGACATGCTGAGTGGGAACAAGGACACGGAAAGACGTGCTGAGTGGGAACAAGGACACGGATAGACGTGCTGAGTGGGAGCAAGGACACGGAAAGACGTGCTGAGTGGGAGCAAGGACACGGATAGACATGCTGAGTGGGAACAAGGACACGGAAAGACGTGCTGAGTGGGAACAAGGACACGGATAGACATGCTGAGTGGGAGCAAGGACACGGATAGACGTGCTGAGTGGGAGCAAGGACACGGATAGACGTGCTGAGTGGGAGCAAGGACACGGATAGACGTGCTGAGTGGGAGCAAGGACACGGATAGACGTGCTGAGTGGGAGCAAGGACACGGATAGACGTGCTGAGTGGGAGCAAGGACACGGATAGACGTGCTGAGTGGGAACAAGGACACGGAAAGACGTGCTGAGTGGGAACAAGGACACGGATAGACGTGCTGAGTGGGAGCAAGGACACGGATAGATGTGCTGAGTGGGAGCAAGGACACGGATAGACGTGCTGAGTGGGAGCAAGGACACGGATAGACGTGCTGAGTGGGAGCAAGGACACGGATAGACGTGCTGAGTGGGAGCAAGGACACGGATAGACATGCTGAGTGGGAGCAAGGACACGGATAGACGTGCTGAGTGGGAGCAAGGACACGGATAGACGTGCTGAGTGGGAGCAAGGACACGGATAGACGTGCTGAGTGGGAGCAAGGACACGGATAGACGTGCTGAGTGGGAGCAAGGACACGGATAGACGTGCTGAGTGGGAGCAAGGACACGGATAGACGTGCTGAGTGGGAGCAAGGACACGGATAGACGTGCTGAGTGGGAGCAAGGACACGGATAGACGTGCTGAGTGGGAGCAAGGACACGGATAGACGTGCTGAGTGGGAGCAAGGACACGGATAGACGTGCTGAGTGGGAGCAAGGACACGGATAGATGTGCTGAGTGGGAGCAAGGACACGGATAGACATGCTGAGTGGGAGCAGGGGACCTCGAGAGGCCTCAGACCGCAGAACTACAGGCCGCTGAGGAATGCGGGAGCAGGATCATCGTCTCTAAGGAAGGGCATTTCAATCAGTCATTCAAAAACCAGTAACCAGCCTTGAGCACACATACAAGTAACCTTACACAAACTGAGCAGGCTGTATTTTTATATTTAGGAATACAGACATGCACACACCTACACACACACACACACACACACACACACACACACACACTGCCACCAAAAACAATAACAACAATTAAAGAAAAAGAGGTCTTAAACAAGTGTTGGGGGACACATGGGAGGGAAGGAAGAATGATATAATTATATGCTAATCTCACAAAAATGGTTTTTGAAATGAAATGGATAAATCATATGTTATTTTTACTTGCTTTTGGGACAAGGAAACCCCAGGTTACTTTCTCCAAAAGTAACAAGGTAAATTCACCCCTTTTTCGTGGGAGTTAGTCTTATTGCATTAGAAAGGAAATCTCCCATTTGGGTTCCTCTGTGTCTATTTTATGCTGGCTGCTTATCTGCTGAACAACTCACTAAGAAATACCTGAATGGATAGGTGGAGATGGGAAGTAAACACTAAGTTAGTTAGTTGCATTTTGTTTATCTGTCTGTCATCTATTTTTGTTTTGTTTCTTTTTCGAGACACAATTTCTCTGTTTAATAGTCCTGGCTGTTCAGGAACTCACTTTGTAGACCAGGCTGGCCTTGAACCATCACAGACGTCTGCCCGTCTCTGCCTTCCTGGTGCTGGGATTAAAGGTGTGCACCGCCATTGCCTGGCTAAGTTAGCTGGATTTTTTCGAAATCAGCTTTACATTTTAGAGCAGCTCAAGCCCACGTGAAAGCTGAAAGAGTACAGAGACTTTCCCGGCCTGTCACTTGATTCCTTATCTGCTGCATACATTTGTCAGCGCTAAAGAACCGTTCGTGTGTTGCTATTCACTGAGCGCTGCAGTTTTACTGTTTAGGCCCTTGTGAATATTTGTATTCTCAAATCCCACCCACTGTATTTCACTTCATCTTCTCTTAATGCATCCCTGGCCTCCTCTAGTGTGTGACAGTTTTTCAGGCTTCTCTTAGTTTTGATGTCCATGGAGTCCTGAGGAATTCAGGTTAGGTATTTTGTAGAATGTCTGTCTATTTAAGGTTATGTGATGCTCCCATGTGCAGACAGCAGTGCTGGGTTTTGGAGACGGTGATCAGAGAGGTAGGTTAGCATTGTTTGTGCTGGGTTTGCTTCGATTGGTGTCTCGGTTCAAAAGCCTGGTAGTGAGGGCATGGAGAAGCCAGAAAACCGCTCACACAGAAGCTCAGCCATTTATTATCTGTGCAGCTTTGGAAAGTTACTCCATTTCCAAAACATGGTTTTTAACCTATAAAGAAAGACAATAATCGACTAAGTATTCAGTGTAGAAAGTGATTTAGAGTAGTGCCCGGCAGATGGGAACTGTCGTGTATGTGTGGGCGTATGTGTGCGGTTGGTAGTGTTCCTGGCTGGCATGAGATTTACATGCTTCCCTTATGTACAGCCACCAGCCCTCTTTATCTCAGACGAGTAAGCTATTTGTATTTAGTAGTGAGAGATTGAAATTGTAAACATTGGCAGTGAAAGAGCTTTGTCTTGCTGCTTCTGGGAATTGTGAGTTTACCTCCAAGTAGTTTTCCTTACAAATCGTGTCATCGGGACTGCAGAAATGGCTCAGGAGTTATGAATGTTTGTTGCGCAGTCATGAAGACTAGAGTGTTTGGTTCCCAGCGCCCAGCTCACAGTCCAGGCATCCTGCGGATGAAGATTCATAAGGCCAACTCTGAGAGATCTGAAGCCCTCTTTTGGCCTCCACATATTCATAGGCACTGACTACATCTGCATGTGTGTTTACATTCACAACACACACACACACACACACACACCATGCACCAGTGGGTGCTTCTGCAGAGACTATGGTGTGAATTTTCGTTGTCACTTTGTACAGTGCACGTTAACCTGGCATCTGTGTACCTATCATTTGCACACTCACTTGAGCACCCTGGCTCTTTTACCCACTGAGCAATCGATATGCTTTAGTTCCCTAGATCAGGAGAGTGCTTTTGACTGATAATCTATGATCTAGTTCTGACTGCTTTCTTCCCTTCAGCCCAAGCAGAAGGAGCCCCAGAGCTTACTAGTATTAGAAACAAAGACAACATTGTCCCTTGACTGTGATAGGTCGGTGTGGACATCCATACAGAGGAAGACAATTGCATTTGCAAACTGCTCAGTGTTCAAATGTGCTTCCCGGTTAGTCATCTGGGAGTCTACGTGACGATATGAAATGCTGGTTCCCAATGTGCAGACATGCCTAGGCTGTTTGAGTTTCTGAAAATTCCATTAGAAACTTCACGGAAATGTTTGTGCAAATCCAAATGTGCACTTCTTTCAAATTTTTAATAAAGACACAAGTCTCACTGTCTACAAGGCAAGTCTTGAACTCACTATGTAGCTCACTCTGGCTTCAGTTCCATGGTGATCTTCTTGCCTCAGCCTCCCAAATCCAAGGATTACAGGCATGAACCTCCAAGTTTGGAAAAAAAATGCATATTAACACATTTTGGCCTCAATCTTGCCTTACAATTTTTTTAAAGTCTGGATTTTACAATCTGCTCTGTTTCTTGGTAAATGGGCCAGTGGTCACAATAGAGCCTCTTGTGGAGACTCTTATGAGCTCCATGTGTATACATGCGTTTGCAGGTGGGTGACCACAGATGGGCGGTTCATGTGTTGAGAGGGAAAAATAATCTGCTTTCCTTCATCAGAAGGAGCTTTAACTGAGCACTTCCTCCAGCCCACAGCTTTAAAGGACACCACGTGCCCATTCTTACCACTGTCTTCTGCGCGGAGAACCATTGTTGCTCCCATCTCTGTAGGTGAGGGAGCAGAGGCAGGGAAGCTGAACAGCTTGCTCACATCCGCAGTGCTCATAAGTGTCACCTAGGCCTGTCTGAGTCCCGAGTCCATTTCTTTCCTGGTGCCTGATCTCAGTATATATTTGAGACGCGTATATAACCCACAATACATTTCTGCGGAGTGCGTGGGCATGAGTCCTAGAATTACTTTGAAAAGAAAGATGTGTTTAAAGTGCCTACATCTGAGGTATAGCAGTTGGGAACTTGGAGACACATATACACTCACGTCATCATCCCCAGATCAAGGTAAAGCATATTTCTAGTGCTCCAGAACACTCTCTGAAGCCCCTTTGCCATCATACCCTGCCCCCATGCACACCTAACTAGCAGCTTTTCTGGTCTCATACCAATACACAGCTTTTTCCTTTTTGTGAGCACATATGGACTTGACAAGAAACACTCTTCTATGCTTCTTTCTAAAATCTTTATTACATTATTCATGTGTATGCGTGTGCACACACACACATGCACACAGACAACTTATGAGACATGATTCTCTCCTTAACCTGCAGAGTGAACACGGATTGTCAAGCATGGTGGCAAAGTGACTTCACCCGCTGAGCATTCTCACCAGCCCGGCTTCTTTTATTTGAAACGGTTGCTAAGGGGATTGTTTCTGTTGTTCTTCTGGAGATTTTCTGTAGGTCTTTAAACAAATGTGGGGACGTGTTTCATTTGCATTATCCTTCTGCTAAGTGTAATAGGTTTTTCCTTTCCATGCTGAGGACTGAACCCGGGACCTTGGGCATAGTAGGCAAGCACTCTGTTGCTGAGCTACCTTCCCACCCTCAAGGCTGGCATTCCCTTTTGGCTTTGACAGTAATATTTTCAGAGCAGAACATATGGAAAGTAGGGAGAGGCGCACAGAGGAATTCTGCTACCCGGAGCTAATCATGAAAGCTTCTGATGGTATGTTCCCAGCATGAGTTCCCTCTGTGCTTGTGTGTGCTAGTTTTGGATTGTACGGACACTTCTGTTTTATAACCTGTTATTTTCCCTCAGCAGCCCGAAGCATCGTTTCCCATGCCATTTAACACGCATTCTTTTATAATGATTTAAGACTATTTTAAAAGTACCTTTTATTTTCAAAATTATCCTCTTTTTTATGTCAGTGGTAGGGAAATATGTAAAGTGGTCACAAGACATAATGGTATGACAGAAACCCCGCCTTTTGCCCCTGCTCCAGGCTCCCCAAAGTTCCAGGCCTTTTCCTTCCAGTGTGTTACTCTGCAGCTATTCTAGACGTATATAAATAGATATGGGGAAAAATCGTTTTTCTCTTCTCTTCCTTATGCACAAATGTCAGCACACTGAACTAATTTTACCCCATGCTTTTTTGGCTTAAAGCTTCTGAGAGAAAGCTTTGTATTAGTATTTAAAGAGCTTTCTTGTGTTTAAAATATAGGATTAAATGCTTGCGTGAGTGCAGAGCACAGTTACATAGGAGGCCATTTTTCACCTGATCGGCCCAAACAAATGCCATTTGGCTTGTCACTGGCATCATTCACGTAAGTAGACTGCTCTTATCTCCTCAGAGAGCAATTAGGCAGTGTTTATCAAAACCACGCATGAACTCTCACCAACAATCCACTTTTAGGAACCTGTTTCCCTGTGTGCTGTCTCCCATGTGGCACGGTGTCCAAGCATGAGCTTTGTTGTTTTCATTTCCTGTAGAAATATTGCATTCTATGATAAACATACAAGTGTTTCTTAACTGTATACACACATTTAAACGGTTATTTTTAAAAGATGGTCTGACTATGTAGCCCAGGCTGTAATATCCCTGTGTCCCAAGTGTTGGGATGACAGAAATGTGCCCCAATAATCAGCAGCTTACTTTTAAAAGCTGGAAGGTACAACATAAAATTTGTAACATAGTCTCTTTTGGGCTTTGGCTCCAAGATGACAAAAAACAAAAGAAAAGAAGAAAAGAAAAAAGAAACAATAGTCATGCCCAAAATGATTGTGGCCATGTGCAGTCAGTCTGCTGCACAAACTGCCCAGAGTGTGCCCAAGGACAAGGGCATTGAGAAGGTCATCATTCAGAACACTGTAGAGGCTGCTGCTGTCGGAGACATATCTGAAGCAAGTGTCTTCGATGCTTATGTGGTTCCTAAACTCCATGTCAAGCTGCATTACTGCCTGAGCTGTGCTGTTCATAGCAAGGCAGTCAGGAACCGATCTCACGATTCCTGGGAAGGACAAAACACCTCCATCAAGATTTAGACCTGCTGGTGATGCACCACGAGCTCCACCTAAGCCCACGTAAAGAGGGGACTTCATAAGAACAGAAGGAACGACACCTTAGAGAAATAAAATGGAAGTTACACTTTAAAATAATCTAACATAGACAACAAAATACACAAAGGAAGGTGTGAACATAGTCCCTGTCACCGCAAGTTAGTAGTCACAATGCCTGAGTTTGGGGAAACTATAGAGGTACTAGATCTAGTGGGGTGAGCCTCGGAGTGGGAAGACCACCTCTCTGGTCATAGTATCTCCCCTGCCATGTAAGCACCACACTTAAATGTTTTAGAAGAAAAACACTGGCTAATAGACTATAAAACTTTGAGAACAATCTTCAAACTATTTCACATGATGTGGAAGTTACAGTGTGACGTTGTCAAAGAAGGAATGTTTCTGTACTTTTTTATGAAGACCACTAGAAAGAAACATCATTTAAAAAAACTAAGGTAGGTTGCCAAATGGCTCAACAGGTAAAAACACTTGCTGCCAAGCCTGAAGACCTGAGTTTGATCTCTGAGCCCTACTTAATGGAAGGAGAGATTTGACTCCAGCAAGTTGTCCTCTGACCCCCCCACCCACATGCTGTGGCACAGCCACCCTCCATAAAGTAAATAGATAAAATGTAATGTTAGTGATAATAATAAAAAACCAAAGGGGGCTGGAGAGGGTGGCTCAGTGGATAAGATCTTTTGCTACGTAAGTATGAGGAACTAAATTTGAATTCCTGGCTCACACATTAAAAAGCCAGGTATAATGTGCAAGCCTGTAACCCCAGCTCTGTTGATGGCAGGGGCAGGAAGACTGTTGAGGCGTGCTGCTACCAGCCTAGCTCTGGATTCAATGAGGGACCCTGTCTCTCGGGAATAGAGTGGAGAGCCATAGAATTGCCTTCCTCTGGCTTCCTCTGGCTTCTGCATGCACTCTCCTGGGGACACACCTGGACACACATGTGTGCACACCACACACACAGAATGAGAAGTGCTAGAAGCTGTATCAAAGGCTTAAAAAATTCTTCCTGAATGGTAAGGTAAAAGTTATTAAATATTCCTCTCTTTTTGCCAAATCGTAGCCTGCGTCTGCCCTCATGCCTCTTGCCTTCTCAATGCATCTTTGTGCTTGACTGAAATCAAAGTTTCCCGAACATGAGTAGTTCAATAACTTGGAGCTGTTTGGTACACAGTTATGCTGGTACCTTCCTAGTGCCTGTGACAAAGCATTTCAAAAACTAATCGTCCCTGAAGAGAGCCGAGCTGCCCAGAAAAGGCAGCAGTCCTGTAATTCCTTTTGTGCTATAAGCAAGATATGAATCAAGAGAGAGCTCAGGCCACCCAACAGTGTTAGGTAGACGTCAAGTGGGTCCTAGCCAGTGTAGCCCTGAACTAGAGGTTCTTGTGGTTTTAGCAGCCAGAGGCCTAGGAAGAGGGCTCAGTTAGGAACCACATGCGTGCTGGAATACTGTCAGAGTGGAGAGAAGGGTCCTCAGGCATGCCTCCCTCTAGGGAACTGGGAAAAGCTGCTGTTGGTTGAGGCGTCCCCACTGCAAAAGAGGTGTCTACAAAAAAAGGTGTCTGAGCAAGGATGGATTTGCAGAAGGGGTCCAGCTGGCCAATGGGAGCTGAGTCCTTTGGTGTGAGAGGTCCTTCTGTCTATGTGTTGCTTTTATTGGTTAGAGAATAAAGAAACTGTTGTGGCCTGTGATAGGGCAAAATAACAGAGCTAGGTGGGGAAAACTAAAGTAAATGCTGAGAGAAAGGAGGAAGGGTCAGGAAGACACCAAGGAGCTACCACCAGAGTCTGACATGCTGAAACTTTGCTGGCGATACACAGATTAATGGAGATGGATTAAATTAAGATGTAAGAGTTAAGAAGAAGCTAGAGCTAATGGGCCAAGCAGTGGTTTAATTAATACAATTTCTGTGTGGTTATTACAGTTCCGGGCAGCTGGGATGAACTGGCGGCTCCTTGCAACATCCTTGACAGTGACTCCTGTCTGAGATCACAGTACCTTGGTTGTGCTCCAAGTCTGGCGTGGGAGGCCAGATATTTTCCCATGTGTTCTGTAATTGCCTGTGGTCAGGCTTGAGAGATCACACACAGGTTTCTGGGTAGAGGTCAACCTCCTCCCTAAGATTAGAAACAAATGTTCTCACTTGGGTATTGACTATGGCAAACCTGCACAGTGTTCTACAGTACAGTAGAGAAACCCGAGTCTGTGGCAGCATGGTCAGGAGTCTCGCCAGAGATAGATGGTTTACTTGAGATGAATGATTGAAGAGAGGGTCCAAGGGTTTAAGGAATGCGGTGTCAGCAGGGCTAGCAGCGTGGAGGCCGTTACTGTTCCTAGATTGGACTTGAGCCAGGAGAGATGGACTGGTGAGAGAAGTTTCTTAAGGGATGCGTGGTTCAGTAGATGAAGGTAACTGCTTCCCAGCTACAGCCCAGCAAGGTGCCTGGGCTGTTAATACCCAAAGGGGAGACTCCACAAAGAAACCATCTGTCTTTCGCTAATGCTGTGTATCTGCTTCACCCAACTGAAATCAGAGGGCCAGGAAACCTGTTTGATGTGGTCTGTAACGGAGTGGGACATAAAAAGTGGGGAAAGAAGAGAAGGTTGAAGTTGCAGAGGCAAACAGACTGTCCAGTTCTGCAGTGCAACTATATGCTTGCTCAATTTGGTATCTGTTATGCATTTAGTTTGCTTGCACATATACCTTTTGCTCACTATTAAGCCATTTGATCAATTATTTGCATGCCTTTCTACTTTCTATAAGGTGGATGGAGAAGAGTGGCTGAGAGAACCTTCAAAAAGCTCATATTAACTGCATGTGGACCAGCTTGTCTTCCTGTGCCTTTGTTAACTCTAAGTATAATTATTGATCTTTGCCATTTTAATAGAGGGAAATCCTGACTTGCTGTTTTAACCAGCATGTCTTTGACTTCAAGTTTTAAATAAAAATACAAGAACAAGTTGTTTTTGGCATACCACATCCCATATGACACTGGGGCATCCCATTTGAAAAGGGCCTCCTGATATATCTAATGGGGAAGCCCATAGCTCAGAGCTTTGCATCAATGTTCTAGATTCTCACTTTTATTTGAGGAAAGCTGTATGAAAAGAAAGGTAACAAAACACAGAGACAAAAAATAGTTTTGAGGGTTGGAAATACGATGAGGGAACAGAGGCTCTTGTCACCAAGTCTAAGGACCTGAATTTGACCCTCAATACCGACATGGTAGAAGGAGCTAAAGCACTGACCTCCACACATGTGCTGTCATTCACCCCCAAATAAATAAATCAATTTAAAATGACTTGGAGTAGACAAATCGTGTGGGACTGACGAGATGATAGCTCAGTTGGTATGTAAGCATGAAGACTTGAGTTTGATCCCCAGCACCCATGTGAAAAGTCAGGAATGATGGGACATTCCTGTAATTCCAGTATTGATGAGGCAGAGTCAGGTGATTCCTGGAACTCCCTGGCCACCGAGCTTAGCCTTCCTAGTGGGCTCCAGGTCCCAGTGAAAGACTTTATCTTAAAACAGACAAAGAAAAGAGATAAAAACAAAGTAGCTGGCTCTCCAGGAATGGTTGACTTCTGGCATCCACAAGCACACACCCATGCATGTGATGCGTATGTACCCAGGTGTGCATCCCACAGACATGCAAGCCTACTTCATGTATCCATTCCATTCCCTCACCAAAGACAACTGCGTTTTCATCTCTGTATCAGGATTGAGTCCTTGAGACCTAGGCCAAGGCGTGGTGGAGTTGGGCTGTAACAGAAGGTCTACTCTTAGCCTTTCTGAGGATTCTCCACACTGACTTCCATCGTGTCTGCGCCAGTTTGCAGGAGTGAGTAAGGGTTCTTTCTAGGCCTCCTCGCCAGCATTTGTTATTTGTCTTCTTGACCCTAGCCATTCTGACTGGGGTGAGATGGAATCTCAAAGTACTTTTAATTTCCATTACTCTAATTGCTAAGGATAGTAAACCTTAATTTTCCCAAACATTTCCCATAATTTATTGTACTTCCCAGAGAATGAAGAGCTTTTTTCATTCTTTTTTAAAATTAATTAATTAAAAAATGATGTTTTCTGATTTCACATACCTATCCCAGTCCCACTCCCTCCCCTCCTCCCACTCCCCTTGCCTTCCTCACCCCACTCCCTACTCACTCCTCAGAGAGTAGGTAAGGCCTCCTATGGGGAGCCAACAAAGTCTGACACATCACTTTGAGGCAGGATCATGGCCCTCCCCTCTGTATGTAGGCTGAGCAAGGTATATCTCCAAAAAGAATGGGCTCCAAAAAGTCAGTTCATGCACTAGGGATAAATCCTGGTCCCACTGCCAGTGGCTCTACAGACTGTCCCAACCACACAACTGTCACCCACGTTCAGAGGGCCTAGTTTGGTCTGATGCAGGTTCCCACACTGTCAGTCTAGAGTCAGTGAGCTCCCACTAGCTCAGGTAAGCTGTTTTTGTGAGTATCCCCATCATGGTCTTGACCCCTTTGCTCGTATTATCTCTCCTCCCTCTCAGACTGGTCTCTGGAAGCTCAGCTTAGGGCTTAGCTGTGAATCTCTGCATCTGCTTCCATCAATTGCTGGATGAAGGTTCTATGATAACAATTCAGGTCATCAATCTGACTACAGGAAAATGCCAGTTCAGGCACCCTCTCCCCTATTGCTTAGGGTTTTAATTGGCGTCATCCTTGTGGGTTCCTGGGAATTTCCGTGGTGCCAGAGTAAACACTTTTTTTTAAAAAAAATTATTTATTTTTATTTTGTGTACATTGGCGTTTTGCCTGTATGTATATCTGTTTGAGGGTGTCAGATCCCCTGGAACTGGAGTTATAGACAGTTGTGAGCTGGGGTGCTGGGAATTGAACTCTGTCAGCTGTCAGTCCTCTAGAAGAGCAGCCAATGTTCTTAACCACTGAACCATCATTCCAGACTGGCTAGTAAATACTTTTGAAAGGTATTTCTAGTTTTTCTTAAGGGTATTTATTATCTGTTTTTATTTCTTCTTATTAGAACTCTGCTAAGATCCGTAGCCAATCTGTGTTTCTTCTTCACTTCACTGACTGTTCTTTTGCTGTAGGAAAGCCTTTTAGCTTTATGAAGTCCCATGTGTCAATTGTCGGCGTTGATTCCTGAGCAAATGGAGTTTTATTTGGAAAGCCCGTTCCTGTGCCTGTGTCTGGTAGGGTCCTGCCTGTGTGTTCTTCCAGCCATTTCAGCTCTTCAGGTTTCACACTCAGATTTCTGATTCATTTGAAGTTAAATTTTGTGAAGTGATAGATACAGATCTAATTTCATTCTACTACATATTGGTAAAACATTAAGTTTTGCCAATGCTATTTATTGAAGATGCCATCTTTCCTCCAACGTGTGTTTCTGGCGTTTTTGTCAAATATCAGATGTCTGTAGTTACATGCATTTAAATCTGGGTCTTCTATATTTTCCCATCTATCTAATCATTTTGCATCTTATTGTCTATTTCCGTGTGGGCCAAATATAGCAATCTCTGAGGCCTCAAGGCTTAAGTTTGTAGTCTCTGTATTTAGACAGTCCCCCAATAGGCTCTGGCTTTCCTGACACTGCCAGTGATCATGTGGTTGATGTGACTGACCTATGAATGCCCTCACAGTGTCTGTGTTGGTGACATCACTCTACGATGGATTCTCCGATTACCAACTAGAAAAATGGCACTGCTTGCCCTAGTGTCCTTCTCATGCTTAGGCTGGACCTTTTGCATTTCTCGTTGTCTGTTTCTATTCACTTTCTTTTGCCTATTTTCTTGTATGAAGGGCCTTATTTTTAGTTTAATTTGTTTTCCAGTTTCTTCACGTAAATTTCACACAGTCACTTTAGTGTAGAACCAGTGTGATAGCCACATAGATTAGTTTTCATCTTTTCCTTCTTCTCTATTCCACTTTCCCTTCCATGTGTTTCTCTGAGATTTTCTACACGGGCACAGAGGAATTAGAAGCCCCATGTTTTGGGGGGAAAGAGCAGAGCGTAGTTTGAAGATGGCTCGTCATTGCCAGAGCTTCATGCTGGAACTCCTGAAACAAAGCACTGTAGGCCGTGTTCTAGAAGTTCTAGAAGCTGGAAGATGTACATCTGAAGATGGTGGGAGTTTGCTTCTTGGTGAAGACCTCCCTGCTGGCTTGGTGCCATCTCATCTTGTCTTCATATAGCCAGAGTTCCCTGGTGTCTCTTCCCCACCCCTATGACCTCATAGGGGTCAAATTTTCAATGCTGTGACAAAAACTGGAAGAACAATTTTAGACAAAGAAAGCTAGCCGGGCAGTGGTGGTACTCACCTTTAATTCCAGCACTCAGGAGGCAGAGGCAGGTGAATCTCTGTGAGTTCAAGGCTAGCCTTGTCTACAAGAGTTAGTTCCAGGTCAGCTAGGGATGTTACGCTGTGAAACCCTGTCTTGAAAAAACAAACAAACCAAAAACAGAAGGAGGAGAGGAAGAAGAAAGCTTTATTTGGGGTCATGGCTTCAGAGATTTCTAAGGTTGCCCAGATTCTTTGTTTTAGACCCGAGACAAGGGAGCACAGCAGGGCAGTAGGGGCATGTGGCAGAGAAGGTTGCCACCTTCTAGAAACAAGGAAGCAGACAGTGATAGGAAGGGACCTTCGAAAGTGTGCCACCAGAAATTCATTTTCTCTTGTTATACCCTACCTCCTACATATGCTTCCACATCCCACAGTAGTGCACAAGCTGAGGGCTAAATCTCAAAAACATGATGAACATATCAGGGACATTTCATACTAAGACAATAATGCCTTATTGAAATGAAATGAAAGAAACCATTAAATTGAGTTCCTTAAGGCTCTGTGTCCAAAGATATTACAAACAAGGGTTTCATCTTAGTAATTTGGGGAGCTCATTGAAGTCCTTGCCCAGCCTAAGTTCCATGGGAAATCCTAGCTTCAGTCACTGGCTAATTATTTCATGTCTAACATTTGTAAAACATTTGAAGAGCGGTATCTCTTAAACACTAACATACATGCAGTCAGCCTGGGAGCAGCCTCTGTGTGATGAAGATACCTCAGATCTTATGTGGAGCTTAAGAAGACCACCCTCCTGTCTTCCTCACGTGCTGCTGAGAGCAAACACTGGGCCTTACAAGCACTCTGAGCTCCATCATTAGTCCTTGGTCTTTTGAGATAGAGTCCCAGACTGACCAGGAACTTGCTTTATAGCCCCGAAGGGTCTCAACTTCACGATCCTCTTGTCTGCACTACTGGAGTACTCAAATACTGGGATTACAAGTCTGAGCTGCCATGACTGGAGAGAATCTGTTTCTAACCTTCTGTGATAAGGACTGTCTAAGGATTGTATTTCCAGTAGCTATGGTATAGACCTCGAATACTCAGAAGCATTGATTTGGAAACTTAAAAGAAAAAAGTTTTGAGCTTTATTTATAAGCACCACTTCATACATATGCATAAATTACATATGTATAAAATTATGTGTAAAAAAGTAATGACTGTTAAATATGGCTTAATATGTTAAGAAATCATAGTTGGTCTCAAATAGTATGCCAGGTGTTGTAGATCTTAGTCCTAAACATCCCAAGCGCTTCCTCTGCCTGGTTCTCTTCAGATATTCCAGCTCTATCCTCCTGAGATGGGAATGAACGAAGATTCTCTCTTCTGGGAAGAAGCTTGGAGCTAGAAGATAAAGACAGATGTTGATAGGCACAAACTGTATTGTGCCAGATATGGTAGTGCAGCCTGTGATCCATGCACGTGGAAGGTGGAGGCAGAAGGTCCAGGTTCCAGGTCATCCTCGGCTACGTAGTGAGTCTGGGCTACATAAGACATCGTCTCAAAAACCAAACATTCTGAACAGTGAAAATCCTTCTCATGCTCTAGTATCTATAACAACCTCATAGGACGCTTGCGGACACTAAAAGATGACTGGGCTGTGCTCTGATGTGTTAGTACCAGCAATGGCAGAAGCCAAAGACTAAGGCGGCACTCCAGGTGAGTCTGACAAGTTGGCCTTGGCCCCTGTTTTGAGAAACATGGATTTTCCAGACTGGCAATCACCTCTGGAAAAGTATAAGAAAACAGGCAAATATTCCCATCTGGTCAATTGTAGTTTTGAGTTTTAGTAAGAGAAAAATAAAAGAGCCCCTCCCCCCCCATCAGCAGCCAGACTGCCAGTCATCTCTCTGTAAATTTTCCAAATGCGAATCAACATCACCCCAAATCCACAAGAACCCAGGACTATAGATCTGTAGCCTCCAATGTTTCTTCCCTCATTTCTATATGATCCGTGTAAATGAGCACATTCTCCATGGGGTCCCAGGAAGTATACACCTAGAGGGCATGTTCACAGTGTACACACCACACACACACCACATATACACACATACACCACACACATACACAAACACCACATACACACACCCACCACATACACACATATATATATACACACACCACACATCACACACACACCACATACACACGCATACACAAACACCACATACACACACACACCACATATACACCACACACACACCACATACGTACACATACACCACATACACACACCCACCACATACACACATATATATACACACACCACACATCACACACACACCACATATACACACATACACCACACACATACACAAACACCACATACACACACATACCACATATACACATACACCACATACACACACATACACAAACACCACATACGCACACATACACCACACACACACACATATATATACACACACCACACACCACACACACACATCCATACACCCACACACTTGTCCGAAGCAGAGATTTAATCAGAATTTGTAACACTGACTTTGTGGTTGTTACCCTCAGATGTTTCGCTGCCAGGAAATGTTTCTTTTTTTTTTTGGTTTTTCGAGACAGGGTTTCTCTGTGGCTTTGGAGCCTGTCCTGGAACTAGCTCTGTAGACCAGGCTGGTCTCGAACTCACAGAGATCCGCCTGCCTCTGCCTCCCGAGTGCTGGGATTAAAGGCGTGCGCCACCACCACCCGGCCTCGCTGCCAGGAAATGAGCCATGACATGGGGTCGTGACTAACGTGCTGAACTCACTCCTTCAGAAGCACTAACCTGACATGGCCACGTCTTGTCGCAATGTCACAAGCTTAGGGCAGTAATAAGACTCATCTATGACCATGTAGCTTTGAATAGTGGACCTCAAAGCTAACACTCAGACACTAGACTCTTTATTCAGTGGTAAGTCCACCATGGCCTGATTCTGTAACAAAATGTTTGTTTCACAGAGCCCAGCCAGTTTTCTCCCAGGTCCGGGGACCTCTTTGTAGCAACTTGCCTCTTGAATTATTTTGAAGGGCACAAATGTCTTTTCCCTAAACAAGCCACTAGATGGTGGTGTAAACTCTCCGGACAGTGGGCTTATTAGTTGAGTTTAGCTGGGATAAATTCAGGTTTGGAGTCTGTATTTGTACCCATGTCCTGTGGCTTTCCGAATTGGTACTCCTTTGTTGGGAAGCTGAGAATTATTCCCACCCAGAGAAACAGTGATGCGATAATTTCTTTTAGCATAGAAAATCTAGGAAGTTAAACACATTTGTAGTAGCTTTATACTTACCATCTTCAAAGAAATACTCTGCTTAGGAGAAATAAACCCAATTTTAAAAATGGGCTACAGAATTAAGCAGAGAGTTCTGAAAAGTCAAAACACAAATGGCTGAGAAACACATAAAGAAATTATCAATATCCTTAGACATCAGGGAAATTCAAATAAAGACTACTTTGAGATTTTTATCTTATACCAGTCAGAATGACTAAGATCAACACACGACAGCTCATGCTGGAAAAGATGTATGGAAGGAAGAGCACTTACTCATTGCTGGTGGGAGTGCAAACTTGTCCAGCCACTACGGAATGTCAGTTCCCTGGGAAACTGGAAACAGATTTACCTCAAGATCCAGCTATACCGCTTTGGGCCTATACCCAAAGGACTCTACATCCTACTACAGAGACACTTGCTCATCCATTTTTTGATGATTTATTCACAATAGCCAGAAATTGGAAACAACTTAGATGTCCGTCAGCTGATGAAAATGTGGTACATTTACGCAATGAACTATTACTCAGCTGTTACAAAAAATATAAAATTTGAAATTTGCAGGCAATAGGATGGAATCCTGATGAGATGAACCCAGACCTAAAAAGACAATACTGCATGATTTCCCTTATATCTGGATGTTAGCGATCTACATGTAGCATGCTACGTTCCATATAACCGTAGAAATTAGGTAACTAGTAAGGAACTGGGGGAGGGGTCTTCTAAAGAAGGAGAAATAGAATATAGTGTTATGAAAAGACAGGAGTGGGGGCTGGAATGGGAGGATTAAATGTGGAGGGGAGAGAAAGGAGATTTGGTAGTTTGAGTGAGAATGATCACCATAGGCTCATATGTTTGAATGCGTGATCTCCAGTTAGTGGAACTTTTGGGGAAAGATTAGCAGGTATGGCTTGTTGGAGTAAGTATGGCCTTGTTGGAAGAAGTGTGTCACTGGGGGTGGGTTTTCAGGTTTCAAAAGCCCATGCCAGGTCCAGTTCCTGTTTCTCTGCCTGACACCTGTGGTCAGGATGTAAAGCTCTCAACTACTGCGCTAGTGCCATGCGTGTCTCCATGATGCTCATGGACTAACGCTCAAAAGTCGCAAGTAAGCCCCGAGTGAGATGTTTTCCTGTATAAGAGTTGCTTTGGTTATGGTGTCTCTTCACAGCAATAGAGCAATCACAAAGATGGGGTGGGGTAAAAGAGGGACTCTAGGGAGAAACAGTTAACACTAAGGATTATGTGAGGACCATATGGAAACCTACTACTGTAGATGCTTCCTAAAATATATACATATATAAAAGAAATCTAAATGGAGTCAGCAAACAATGGCAGAGACAATGCACCCAGTGAAGTCTTCACTGCCAGGAATAGGTGCATCCAGTCGGATTTTATACCAAAACGGCATCAAGAAAAACCCCAAACATCTTGGGCATTTGCCAAGACTCTTGGTTGTGCTCTACAAACTGATGGTAATGCCCTATTGCTGAAGACAACACTTGCATATCTCACTGAATACAGAGAGGTTGAGCTGGCTCCTCACTAGGGACTTTACCCCTGCTGACTGTTGTTCACTGTACTCTAAGGAACCTTGCACCCGATTAGAGGAGAAAGGTAACCATCAACCCTGAGATGCACAGTGGTGAGCTGCCTTCAAGGGATGGTGCTGGTGGAATACTGGCACACTGGGAGTAACCAGCTACTTCAATCTGATTGGATTTAAGACCCACTCCATGAGGTAGGACCTATCCCAGACACTGCTCTAGTGGCTAAAACCTTGAGACTAGAGAGGCCGTGGATCTAGGGGAAACCAAATACTACTGTTTCACTAAAGGAACATGGCAACAAGATGACTCCTGATGATATTCTGTTACACCCACAGATCAATGCCTCACTCAGCCATTCTCAAAGACGCCCCTTCTTGTGGGAGGTGGGGATTAGCACAGAGATGTACAACAGGACAACACACACACACACACACACACACACACACACTACTCAGTCCTAAATGGGATGTTCCGGGGAACTCTGCAGAAGAGGGGTCAAAGAGATGTTAAGAGTGAGAGAGGGTGGATGACGCCAAGGAAACAGTGTTCTTCCAACATAACAGGGCTGATGCACACATGAACTCACAGAGACTGTGGCAGCGCGCACAGATCTTGCACATGTTCAAGCCAGATGGGGTACCAGCCCTGAGACGGGAAACCAAGAATAAGCTATTTGCAAATGATGCCCTCTTTCAGAGGAAAATTAGTTTCTCCAATGGAATCTGACTGGGTTTGTTAGCCACATTTCAGATAGGCCTTATGCTAAGCAGTAGATGGGTCAACACAAAACGAACTCAATATTTTTGTCAAATTTTTGGTCTCATATTGCTTTATTTGGAGATTTTTTTTGTCTTATTGGCCTTCTACTTATGTATTTTGGTTTTTATTTTGAGTTTCTTATTATTTCTTTTATTTTTTAAAGACATGAAGGCATGGACTTGGGTGGCTAGGGAGGTAGACAAGATTAGGAGGAGTTGGGGGAGGGGGAAAGTTTAATCAGAATATATAGTATGAAATTTTTCTTCAATTAAGATTTTTTTAAGAATAATGAAAAGAGAAATGTTCTGCTTTTTATATTTTTTTTTAAAAGCTGCATCAAGGGTAGAAGCATGACCTATGCATGTACCACTAGCTAGTAGTCTCTTTCTCTGTGTTGCTCTCTTTCTCCTATTTCTTTATTTCTATCTCCTTTTCTCTTTCTCTCTTCTTCTCTCTTTCTCCATATACTGTTTGCACTTTTTCTTTGAAGAATCCCGATTAATACAACTAACAAGGGGATAGTTTCAATAGGCTACTTTAAAACGATCAATTTAGCATATGAAAAAGAAACTGGGTTAAGGTAAATGGAAAGATAACTGGAAAGCACTGCTGTATTCCCACCCCAGCTGCACTGCTCTGAGGCCTTGTGAGGAGATGCCCATCTGTGACCCGCACTGTTGTCTGCTGACCACAGCTGTACCACATCTGTGACCCGCACTGTAGTCTCTGTCCACAGCTTTACCACATCTGTGACCCGCACTGTTGTCTCTGACCACAGCTTTACCACATCTGTGACCTGCACTGTTGTCTCTGACCACAGCTTTACCACATCTGTGACCCGCACTGTTGTCTCTGACCACAGCTTTACTACATCTGTGACCTGCACTGTTGTCTCTGACCACAGCTTTACCACATCTGTGACCCGCACTGTAGTCTCTGCTGACCACAGCTTTACCACATCTGTGACCTGCACTGTTGTCTCTGCTGACCACAGCTTTACCACATCTGTGACCCGCACTGTAGTCTACTGCTGACCACAGCTTTACCACATCTGTGACCCGCACTTTTGCGTCTCTGCTGCTGGTCACAGCTTTTACCACATCACGAGCACTTGATAATAGTTTTTGGTTGAATGAGTGAGCACTTTTGAAGTCTTACAAACAGAAGGAAAGATGAGCATGTAGTGTCATAGGATCAGGAAAAACTTATGACAGCCATATACTCAACAAAAGGTCAGTACCCAAGATCTGCACATGAGTTCGACATCCCAGCTTTAAAAAGTTCAATAGAAAGATAAACATGGGGACAGGACGATACCAGCACAGGAAAGCTAATCTTATCATTAACACTTTAAACTTTATTAAGACAGTAACAGAATGGCATGAGACTGTCAAAAAGCTGCTAATCTAACAGTAAAGTATGGATAAGAATATGAAGTAAAAGAATTCATACATTATGCTTGTGAGTGTAAATTGGTATGACCACTTTAGAAAACAACGTAGCATAAAAATTCTTTTACCCAGGAGTCTTCAGCTCCACTCTATTAGTTCCATTGACAGAAGCAACATCAGGGAGAAAGATTTAATTTTGGTTCACAGTCCTTCATGACAAGAAGCTTTGGCAGCAAGCGTGGCACAGGGCTGGAACAGTGGAAGCATGAAGTGGTTAGTTACATGGTAGCAGCCAGGAAGCCGCATGTTCATCTAGAATGTAGCCCTATCTTTATGCCCCTGTGTGTGAAGATGGAAGTTTTTTGTCCTGCCTGGTTCCATAGCTGTTCAGTCCCATAGAAACACACAAAGGCATGTATTAATTATAAACTGTAATATATATATATCTGTTTATTATAAACTATTAGCTCAAGCTTGTTATTAACTAGCCCTTACAACTTAAGTTAACCCATAATTCTTGTCTATGTTCAGCCACATGGATACCTTTTCTCAGTAAGGCATTCTCATCCTGCTTCCTCTGCATCTGGTTGGTGACTGAGTCTCTACCTTTCCCCTTTCCAGAATTCTCCTAGTCTGGTAGCCCTGCCGATACTTCTTGCCTTGGCTACCAGCCAATCAGCATTTTATTAAACCAATATAAGTGACAGATCTTTACAGTGTACAAGAACATTATCCCACAACAGCCCTGCAGCTAAGTCACATATCCAAAAGGTTCTACAACCTCCAAACAACACCAAATGGGGACCAGGTATTCAGAGCCGCTAGCCTATGGAAGACATTTTTATCCAAACCATAGCATACTCCTAGAGAAACCCTTGCACATCCGTCATGGGAAACATGAGAAAAGCATGGGAATGTTCAGAGCAGTGCAGCTTAGCATGCAAAGAGACAGAAATTTGATCAGATATCTATCGATAGGTATGTCTAACTATCGATGAGCAAAGAAGAAAGGTGGTGTGATGATGCCAGCTATGGCATAGTCCCCGAACAATGTCTTCTCTGCTGTCCAACCAGAAAATGCAGAATAAATGATTTCTTAAACTCAAGCAATGTAGTTCAGCATGCCCTTTCGTTTTCCTTCCACTTTCAAAATGATTTATAAGCCAGATGTAGCGACTTTAATCCTGACTTTAAGCCCCTTGGAAGACAGGCAAAAGCTGTGAGTTCCAGGCCAACCTGGTCTACATAGAGAGGGTGATATAGCGAGATCCTGTCTACAAACAAACTACAAAAGCAAACCCAAACAAAAAACTTACAGTAGGAAGTACGGCTGTAAAATAGAAATAATTTGCCAAGTTGAAACTCTGACTTTAGAAAGTCTGCAGTGTGAGCGTACAAAAAAAATACTTTTAAAAACAATTTCATGACCAACTTTGGAATGTTTGTTAGTCTCTGACTTGCACACTGCCTTTGTTTTCATTTTGAAACCTACTTACACCCTAATAAAATGATCCAGAAAGGCCATGGGGAGGGTGTGGTCAGTTCCTTTTGCAATAGCAGTGACCTAATGCCTGAGAGAACTGCCCTTTCCACATAGCTGAGGCCACTTCAGCCACGGATGAGAATAGCAGATGCTGCAGGACGGGTCCCCTCCTGCTCAGCAGATGCTAATGGCTCGCTCATTGAAGGCAACAGTGCCAAGGAATCTGTTTACTCTGCGAAGCCCAGTAATGAGAATCCCAAATGTGCCCTCAAGAAAAGCAACAACAGGGTTAAGAATTGAATTCCATCTCTCAGGAACAGAAGGAGGGGGGTGGAGGAAGAAGAAAAACCTTCTCAGGAAGCAGTAGACTCAGTTGGTATGCTAGAGGAAGAAAATATTATCGAGTTCTTAGATAATCTTATTATATAAAACAATAATCTCCAAGCAAAGAGTGAGAAGATTAGCGGGGTCAGACACATTTGGCTCCCAGAGCTGGTAATTGCTAACTTGTCAAACTCTGTTACATAGTTTGAGAAAGCTGCTTAAAATGTTAAGTCTTGGCTCCTTTATTTGAAGACTAGACAAAACAGAAGAGTCACCTTGCAGATTTCTGAGAACATAATAATGTCCGTTTCTTTTGTAACCTTTTCCATGGAAGGCACACAACGACCTTAAGAGGGACTTCTGGGTCCTGAGTTGAGTGGCTTGTTTTATTTATCAAACGTTTCTTTAGAAGTCTCTTAAGGACTTCTAAAGAACACAAGTTCATGTGTTGTATTTAAGCCACAAGTTCAAGATGCCTATCCTGAAGGTACAATGACAATGTAAATCTGCCACTAGAAATGGGTTAGGTAGCAGATTTTATCTCTGTGAGTGAGACCTCGAGGCGCCACAGTCCTACGCAGAAGAACTTGTTTGACATCTGCATGTGGTGTGTTAGGCCTTTGTAACCTAACTCCTTCAAACTGGAGCTCTTCCCTCAATGCGTCGGTTCTCTCTATCTCAGTAAACTATGTTGTTGTACATCCAGATGCTCAAGCCAGAAATCTTTGAATTCTTTCCAAGTCACGCCATCCCTTTTAAAAAATGATATTTTTTAAAAATCTTTGAGAATGCCTAACAATATATTTTGACCACATACAGTCATCCCCCAACTCCTAGATCCATCCTTACGCCTATCCGCCCAATTTCTAGTTGTTGTTGTTTTTTTAACTCCTGAGTTCAATTTGTGTTACCCAACTACTCTTGGGACTGGGACCTGCCTTAGAATGTGGTCATCCTACCATGGGTCACACCATCTAAGAAAACTGACTTTCCTTATTCCAGCAACTATCAAGTGCCAATAGTTTTTAAGTTAGCGGTGGGATTTCATGTCTACCCCAACCCTTTCCCACGATGGCATTTTGGGTGGCACGATCTAAAGGAGGTCTTGTGTGTGCTGTCACAGTCACGGTGAGTTTATATGTGCGACTGCCCTGTGTGTCCAGAAAGTAGGTTCCTTGAAGTTATCTATCACCTCTGGCTATTGCAGTCTTTCCATTCCCTTTTCTTAAAAGATCCTTGAGCTTGAGTGGAGGGGTATGATATGTAAATCCCATTTAGGGCTGAACACTGCAGGGTTTCTTATTGTCTGTGTGCCGACCAGTTGATGGTCTCAGTCTCCTGTTAATTGCCATCTACTACAAGCAAAAACTTCCCTACGTTTATCCCTTTTTAAAATAGAGGGTTTTTTTTTTTTTCATATTAGAAAGTCAATAGTACGTAAACCAATCCTAGCTAAAGAAGTTCGATAATGAAGATAACTTTATTTACAGGTGAATTTCTCACGTAGTCTTTGTTTTCTCTTGATTTGTTTTGTGTGTTACTTAATGAGTCTGCTCCCCTGAGGGTTCTCTGTAAGCCCTTCCTCCCCTGTATATTGTCCACGCATGGCTTCAAGGGTCGTTTCTTCTATTCCATTCTTCACTGGAGCTAGGCGTGTCTCCCGTTGTTTAGCATTCCCAGGACCTCTGCCCTGGCGTCTCTACATCATGATAAAGCTTCTGCTTTCCCTCTCCTTCCAGGTCCTTTCTTCTCTAGGCCATGCTGATGTCTTCCAGTAGTTGATGGATCTCGTAGTAAGAATGTCTCCGTCGCTTATTCTCCCCAGAATCCTCTTAGTTTTAGAAACCTAGAATTGGAGCAATGGAGATGTAGTTTAGTGGCAGAGCACTTCCCTAGGATGGGTGAAGCCTTGTGGTGAGCCCTTGGTACTAAGAAGAAGGGAAGGGAGCATAGTGAGGGAAGAATTTTCCTCGGTTCTATTCTTTACTTCTAGAAAGTTCTTTATAAAGATTTCTTTCTTACAAACTTGACCTCTTCAGAGTCACTGTTATTTCCTGAACAGTTGTTTTTTGTTCCTTTCTTCAATTCTATATTTTCTTTGCGTCCTGAAATCTCAGAAGAGAAAGAGAGGGAGGAAAGAAGAGGAGGATTTTTTAAATGAGCATTGTGTGTGTTTAATTCTGCTTTTTTTGGAAACTTTTCTTTTTAATATACCTCCCTTCCCTTCCACTCTCTCCCTTCCTTTCATCTTCCCTTCCCTTTCCTCCCTTCCCATCCCTGTTCCTCTCCTGTCCCCTCCTCTTTTCTTTCCAAGTTTATCTAATTTCCTGAGAAGTTCTGCTTTTGTCTGGTTGTTGCTAGCATTAAGAATCCAACTAGGCAGGTCCTCTTCACCCTAGCGGCAGCATTCTCCTGTAACGAGCCTTTTGTAGCCATTTCTGTCTGCCAATGCAGTACAAAGCCACCGTTTCTCCTCTCTCCCATCGAGCTATGTTGACATGACCACATCCGGGACAGGATGCGCTGCACGTTTTGAACCTGAACAATTAATTAAGTGCCAATCCCAGATGTCTGTGTTACCTATGACATATTTTTGGGGGTAGCTCCTTTCTGCCCTTCTAATTTGTTTTATGTTTTAGTTCCTGATAGGACTTCAGCCAGGAAATTTAGACCATTCTTTCCTTATTCATCTCCCAAGAGCTTGATAATCATGAGATGGTTCTTATTCATCAAACAACAGCTGTGCCACTTTTTTTTAAAAAATCATTCAGTATTTTCTGTTCTGCCATCTACATCATTCTGATTCTGATTTTTGAGGTTAGATGAAAGTCCTTTTTGTACATGGGACTGAATGATGGCATTTTCCATCCTGGAGTCAGAGCTGGGAAGGGCAGTGGCTATGTCTGTGAGCAACATGACCAAATCCTACTGCCCATCAGAACTTCCTGTCCATCACTTCTTAACCTGGGATGGTATTTGGGAAATTCCAAGAATTTGGAGCATACTTCCCCAGAACTGTGGATAAAGGCCAACCAAATCCCCCATCTCTGTTTATGTATTCTGAGGTGAAATCATGCTTTTAAATATTTTAATAGCATAAACATCTGCTTCTTGGCATTGCAAAGCACGCTGGTTTCAGAAGGGTGTTTACAGCTAAGGGGAACTTGAAATCTGTCAACAAATCCCATCTGAAAATCTGAAGTGAGACAAATGGGCTAAGGGTACAAGTGAAATTAGAGGGCTGTTCATAGCAGAAACACAGTGGAAGCATTCTTCCTAATGTAACCGTGGTGAAACTTTAACACACTGCTGAAAACCAAGATGAACTTCTCTCCTTTGTGTATTACGTATATATGTAAATAAACACACACAGACATACAACATACACACACTTAGTCTCACTGTATGGCCCTGGCTAGCCAGACTTGCTATCTAGACTAGGCTGGCCTTGAACTCACAGAGATTGGCCTGTCTCTGTCTTTTGGGTGCTTAGATTTAATTTATAAATACCCAGCTTGTATAATATTTTTCATAAAGTGCTTCATCCGGTTAGCCAAACACCTTTACATATATAATCATATGTGGGATTTACAAGAGATGTATGTAGGCTAAAATGAGCGGTCTCCCGTTTTACAAAGCAGGTAAGGTGAGCAAGGTTGAGAGCAGTTAATGATTTGCCACTGGGTGGAACCCACAAGATAAACTCTGCTGTCTGCTTTGACAGACTGCTTTAACCTTCTACAGTACTCTATGCCAGCAAGGATGCTACTGACCCAGTAATGGCATGACTTAAAGTGGATTTATAAACATTAGTGATGAATGCCTGAAATTTATCTCTACCCTGAGGCAAGAGTTATTGTGAAACAGGAGTTAAGATGCTGTAACATAATGAAAATAAATATCCGGGCTTCTACCACAGTTATTGTGCATAGCTCCTTAAACACTTGGTAAGAGTGTCTTTTGTATGCTAACAAAAGAGTTGGTGCCTTAAAGGGCTCTTAGGGAACTTCCGATGAAAGAAAAAGACTAGGTCCTAAGTGGGCACCTGGCACTCTCCTACTTGCCCCTCAGACCGCGTGCCTAATCCACAGGAAAGGGTAAAGGGGTGAAGTGGGGTCAGCCAGCAGTGGCAATGATTATTCAGTATCTCTGTAATGGCATCAGCCTGAAAAATCTGTGAAAGAGAAACCTCAAAGGGCTTCCTAGGGGGTGAACACACAAGAAAAGTGGCGTTCCCAGAGAGACGGGTAACCTCAATACCCCTGCCCATACCTCTTTCTTCTTACTGTTCCCGGGCCGTATCCTTTATAATAAATTGACAATGGCAGGCAGAGTGGTTTTTGAGTTCTGTGGATCACTATAGCAAATTATCACAGGGTGTTCCAGGAGCCCCTGAAATTAACCAGATTGGAGGACCAAGGATAGGGTTTAGGGTATGGCTCAGTTGGCAAAGCGCTTGCTTGGTATACACAAGACCCTTGGCTCCATCTTGAGGACTTGGGGTAGACGAAGATAAGGAGAGTGCGGCATCAACTGTGGACTTGTGTGTAGAATATATGAGGTAAGGGTGGTTTTGTAAATCTGAGCTTCTATGTCAGAATTAAACTGTAGAATAGACACTCAGTATCTGGAGAGCTGGAGAAACAGCTGGTCAGAGAACGCGGTATCAGCAGCGTTGTGGGTCGCAGCAGTTTGGGATGCTGCTTGCGCTTGCGGGCAGAGAGAAATTTACATAGGACCTGGAATCTTGATCTTATTTAGACCTCTGTTGTTATCACACAATCTCCTATAAGATAAAGAGCCTCAACAGTAATAGGAAATCATGAGGAAAGTAAACTTGGGTATTGAAGTGTTATATGTTGAAAATAGGGAGCCAAGCGATGAAATAAGTAAGCACCTGTCTTACTTCAATTGAATTTCCACCACACACACACACCAGACGGTTTCTCTGTGTAAGCCTTGGAGCCTGTCCTAGAACTTGCTCAGTATACCAGGCTGGTCTCGAACTCATGGAGGTCTGCCTACCTCTGCCTCCCAAGTGCTGGGATTGAAGGTGTGTGCCACCACCACCCGACTTCATTTATGTTTGTTATGGAGTATTTTCTTTCTCTCAGGAAAACGCTGACAAATATTTATACTCGAGCACTGTACAAACGTTTTAGAGTAACCAACCTTTTTTTCAAATTTGATTTAAGGCATGCTCCATGAGATGGAACCCAGCCCTGATACTGCTAAGGTGGACAAAGACCTAGGAATAGAGAGGTTATAGGCCTAGGGGAAAACCTACTATTTTCTGCTAAGGGAACATAGCAATAAAATTATTCTTAATGACATATTGCTATACCCATAGAGCAGAATATCACTTAGCCTTCATCAGAGAAGCATCTTCTTGCAAGTAGATGGGAATTAACAAAGAGATCCACAGTAAGACAGCATGCAGAGTGGGAGACTTTGGAGCCCTTAGCCCTAAATGGGGTGTCTTTATCAAACTCTTCCCCTCAAGGGCTAGGGATCTATGTGGAAGGGGAGGGAGAAAGATTGGAAAAACCAGAGCTGGTGGATGACTCCAAGGAAACTGTCTTCCAGACACGGCAGTGCTGAGAGGCATAGGAACCCCCAGACATAGACGGTGACAACATGTCCCAGACCCGCACTGTTTCAACCCAGATAGAATCCCAACATTTAGAGGGGAAGTGGACATAAAGTACCACCTCTAACCAAGACGCTATTCGTAATTGATACCTTTTGGGAAAGGGACAATCAATTTTTCCCCCAGTGGAGTGTCCCTGGATATGTCAGTCACACTCCAGGGCAGGACCCATGCCCAAGAGTAGCAGGGGCATCACAAAACAGACACCATGCTTTTGTGTACGCTTTTGGCTTGATTTTGGGAGATTTTTGCCCTAGCTTCTTTTCTTAGTTTGTCTGTTTTGATTTTCATTTTTTTGTTGTTGTTGTTTTATTGATTCCTTTTTTTTTCTTTAGAGAAAGGGAGCAAGAAAAACAGGAAGTGTTGTGTAGGGAGGTAGGTGAGAATCTGAGAGTTGGGGGAGGGGAAAGAAAAAATTATAATTGGAAAACAAAAATCCCCCCGAAACACAGAAACATAAGGAATATAAATAAAATTACAAACTGTAAATTTTGAGATAGCTATAAAATAAAATTATCATTTCTGATATAATTGAATGGACAAATGACTTCCAGTAACATGTATTAAGAGCCAGCAAAGCAATGCAAGTAAGACAAAATGTCAGTACGCATTTGAATATTTTAAGCATGAAACACTGATTGTAATAATGTGGAAAAGATGTATGTATGTGGGATGTGTGCATGAGTACGTGTGTAGAGGCCAGAGGTCAACATCAGGCTTGCTCCCCTACTGCCCCTCTGTATCTGAAACAGTGTCAGAATCGGGGGCTGGGCAGCAGCACCCCAGGATCAGCCTGTCGCTACCCCTCTCCTGCACTGGGGTTTACAGTCACTCTTGGCTTCCATGTGGGTGCTTAAGATCTGGACTCTGTTCCTCTTGCTTGCTTAAAATCTCCTCAGCTCTGAAAATATCTTTTAAAAGAAAACAAAACAGAAAATCAGGCAACCGAGAGAAAGACACCTGAGTAACGAGTTGGAAATTTTAGGTTAATTTCTGAGGCGGGAACGTGTGGGTGTGTGTTTGGGCTGGAGCAAAAGTCAAAAGTCACTTGGGGGAGGGGAGGAGGTCTATCCCAGTGGACACTAGGGTGATGAAGCAAAACAGGCATAATCCCTTTGCTGGCAAATTTGAGTTTTAAATATCCTGAGTTATGAAACAAACTGCTCAGTTCCCTTGTCAATCGTGATGGACTGGAGCATGCCCATTTTCATTAAAGACTCAGAACATTGGAACATTCTGTGATAAAGTCATGGTCACACGTGATTTTGATAAATAGTTTATTCAAGGTTATAAACAATGTCATGGACATATTTGACTACTTAATTATTATTTTATGTATATTGTACAAATTCATATAGTTAACATCGAGGTTTCCAGGGAGATGACATAGATTCTGGTTTCACTTTTGTCTCTATAGTAAAACAGTAAAAAAGATTAATGAAACAGTTATATCATGCTATAATTGTATGATCGTATACAGCAATCCCCAGCCTTTTTTTTCATACATCCAACCAGGTAATATCTATAATAGCTTTCATCAATTGAAATTAAAAGCTTGTACTTTTAGAAGTATGCTTTCTGTTATTATCTTTTGCATTTACTGTAAATTTTAAGCCAATAAAAATGTAGTAGAAATTGCTATTGTCTATATAATCCAGCTATTCCTTTAGTATCTTAAAACATTACTGTACGGTTGAATATAAATCTCACTACTTCAGTAACAGTAAAACACACAAAAACGTTTAGTGAACAAGTTTGTAACTAGTCAGTATATATAAAATTCTAGAGTGTAAAGTAAAACCTCAGAATAAAAGTGTTAGTACATAGGCGTCAGAGAAAACAAAAATGAAGTTTAGGGAGTAGGAGATATGTTAAAGATACATTGGTCAAAAGACCAGAGAAAGGGAGAGAGTTCAGCTAACATATCCCCCAGTGAACAGTGCTACTGTGAACCCAAGCAACGAAAGAATTTGTGTGTAAGAAAAGCAAGCCATAGAGAAATTCCCTCCAAGTTGATGCACACATTCATAGTGATAGCTCTTTGGAAACAGGCGAGAAGGACACAGCGTGCCACAAACCATAGGCCACAGCCAGCTATTGAAAGACACAGTGTGCTACAAGCATAGGCTACAGCCAGCTACTGAGAACGTGAAGTTAGTTCGGTGTCTTCCTAGTAGGAGGACTTCTGACTGCCCTGTGAGGTCCCATCCTACGTGGATGCCCTAATACACGGCCTGGTCATACTCACAGAAGAGTTGAAGTTTAGTAAAGATAGCCAATGATTTCAACCACAGTTGCGAACTAAAATGTGTTCTTTTTTTTTTTAATGTAAGCTTGGCTTGCTTAAACTTAAACTGTTACCTTAAAAAGATATCAGAATTTTCAAAAGGAAACAGAGAGCTGGGTGGTGGTGGCACACACCTTTAATTCCAGCCCTTGGGAGGCAGAAGCAGGTGGATCTCTGTGAGTTTGAGACCAGCCTGATCTACAAAGCAAGTTCCAGGATAGCCAGGGCTACACAGAGAAACCTTATCCCCAACCCCCTGCCCCAAGGAAAGAAGTAGAGGTAACATTATTCCACTTTACAAATACTGGCTTTCTTTTTCTTTCTTTTTTTTTCTCAGTTATCCTGTGTTTTCACAGATTTATCTTAACCTGTCTAGGTAGGAAGGCATTTGGAGCACTAGGTTTCTTGACAGAAAGAGGTGGTCTGAGGGTTGCCCCGGGGGCAGCTGCCGATACATTTGGTGTTCTGTTCTAATTGAGATGTGGTCAGTCTGTGCAGCGGCTGGTCCTCCGCTAGCTGCTCTAGGATTTCAACCTTCTGTTTAGAACTGGGGAGAAACCACGTATTCTTTTTAAGGCTTTTAAAATGAACCCTTGTCTAAAGCCTAGCATGAGCTATGGTGCTTGCTCACCTGAAGAAATCTGGAAGTGTGAATTCATTCAGGTCTCGGAGCAGACAAACGTAGAAGCCAAGGCTGAATGTCTCTCAGTTTCTTTACCAATGCCCTGTGCTATATATGCGTGTTCTTATTGAATGCATAGTGGTACAGAAAAAGAAAAGAATTTTCATATATAAAAAGACAACACTCCACAGCATCTTAAGCCATTCCCTTAGATGTCTATTGCTTTCTCTCATCCTTTCTTTGGTGGTAACATTAAGTCGTTCAACCCAGGACCCACAAGCTTCTTATTTAGAAAGCTTAAACATGATATTTTCATCGTCATTTTTCTCTCCTTCTAGCAGAGCCAGCTTATTATCTTTCACTCCTATGTATGTCCCAGGCAGATTCCTACATTCGAACGAAACATAGTCGGAGGCCTTTTGGTGAACGACGAAAAAGACCGCTGGCGGCAGTGGAGCTTGACACTTTTCGAGCTGAGGAGAAGAAGGAGAGAGAAAGCCGATATGTGAATGGGAAGTCCAGGGCTAACGCTGCCCCCGCCCCCAGGTGAGAACCCATGGGAGAATAGTCACGTATAGCTTGGTCTGTCTAGCAGGTCGGTTTACTGAGTTGAGGAGGGAGCGGGGAACGGCAGAGGGCAAAGGACGTGTGTGGCGCCAGTGGAAGTGATTGACAGGGGGCAGATGCACTTAGAGATGCTGCTTGGTGTAGACTGAGCAGATCTGTATGTGGCCCTTCTGGATTTGTGCCCCTCTTTTGCTACGCATTGTCTCTAATACAAAGAACATGCTGCTTTATCTGGCAAACCTTGACTTTTCAGTCGAGCCAGCCCTCCCTACAGATTGGTTCATTTCCACTTTCACTACAGGCATATTTTTATTAAATTTTCATTAGATTAAATTATTTAATTAAATCCTTAGTGACAGACAAATTATGCTTTTTATTCATGTTATCTTTAAGGGTTTATCTTATTTTAAATTATAGACGTGGGTACGTCTCTGTGTGGGTGTGTGCACATGAATGTAGATGCCTATGGGTGGGCAGAGGCATTTGACCATCTTGGTGCTGGAGTTACAGGTGCTTGTGAGTCACCTGACAGTCAATACTGGGGACCCAACTCAGGTCTTCAGTATAATCTCCCAATCACTATGGACCTATGAACAATTATTATTTTAATCCATTGAGTTTTGAGGCAGTTGGTTGCACAACAGCAATAGATGAGCAGTGTAATTATTCCATTATGAACTTGCTTTGAGGGTTAAAAGAGGCAGGGCTGGTGAGGCATTAAGCAAGGACTTAGGATGCCATGGCACTCTGCTTTTATGTTTTATTATGTATGCTAGAGCTTGCATTATATACACTTGAGAATATTCTCTGGAGCAGAATGCTGACCACTGTCCACTGTTTATGTTGATGTTATATTTATGTGATCAGTGAATCACTTAAATTTTGCCTGTTTCTAGAAATTGTCTTCTTTATTATGCTGTTCTGTTTTCTCCCTAACTTCTTGCTCTGACTCCTTTGCTCCTTGACCTGCTCATAATTATTTGTCATGACCAATGACACCTGCCATTGACTAAGTAAGAATGGATCAGATGCAGAATTTTGTGCTATTAATAACTGGCGTTGTATGGACACTCTTGCTGTCCTCTCCTTGACAGACTTGGAGCCAGAAGTTATTATACACAGAGAAAACAATTCCTGGAAGAACACAGCCGATCGGAAAGGCTGTGAGATCATTCTGCATTATCTCTCAAATTGGAGTGAAGTGATGAAGCTCCAGAAGTTAGTTCTGATTCAGTTGTGGGGGAGTCTGAAATCCTGCTTTCTAGCAAGTTCCCCGGTATTCTGTGCTACTATTGGAGACCAGACTTGTGGTACAAGGCCACATATCACACTTCTCTCCTTCCCTCCCTCCCGAACAAACCCTTAGAACCTGCCTGTGTTCCTTTACAATAGTATGTACACAACTCCGTCTTCACAATTCCCCTAACACCTAACTCCACATAAACGGAATGCGCACGCGGCAGCCACCCAGTTACAGTTCTGTTACCTTCACACAGTGGTTCTGCTTGTTGGCATGCAGCCTGATGTCTGTGTCTTTCACAGGACTCATGTCCACCATCAGCAACTTCCCATCCACACCATCACCTTACAATGAGAAACAATAGCATGTGAGACAATGCACTTGCCATGTGGCTGGATTCTACCATTCTACAAGACAGAGAGACAACAGCTACTTCAAAAGCTCCTGGCAGGGGCTGGCGAGATGCTTCTGTGGTTAAGAGCACCTGATGCTCTTGCAGAGGACCTAGATTCAGTTCCCTGAACCCATAGAGTGGCTCACTTAGCAAAGGGTCATTGCTCTCTGCTGGCTTCCTCAAGTACTGCACATACATGGTATACTTACATACATACACATAAGATAAAAATAAAAAATTTTAAAAGTTTCCTATTGTACATGATTAATACAATTTTACCTGTCAATTAAAAAGAACAAAACAAATTATAAGTAAAAAAAAAACCCTAAGTCTTGTAACTCATCTTAATTTAACTTAACCCAAAGAATCCAGGAAAATGGTTCGTTAATTTCCTTCCTTCCTTCCTTCCTTCCTTCCTTCCTTCCTTCCTTCCTTCCTTCCCTCCCTCCCTCCCTCCCTCCCTCCCTCCCTCCCTCCCTCCCTCCCTTCCTTTCTTCTCCTCCTCCTTCTTTTCTTATTCTTTTTTTTTAAGACAAGGTTTCTTTGTTTAATAGCCCTGACTATCCTGGAACTTTCTCTTCAGATCAGGCTGGTCTTGAATTTAGAGATTGGCCTGCCTCTGCCTCCTGAGTGCTGGGATTAAAGGTGTGTGCCACCAAGCCTGGCCCAAGGGTCTTTCTAAATTCCTCAGAGGAGAAGCTTAGGTTTTGAATTTCTGTTGTTGCTTTGATCTATTCTAATTGAATTGATTCCAACGGACACTGCTGTGAACATCAGCTTCCCTGTGTGCATGTGAAGCCACTGAGTTGTCTTGTAATAGCTGTCATTTCCCTGCCTGTGTTCTCATGGCTTAGTGTTGCTTTTAGGCTAAGTTCTGACAACTGAAGATGAGCAGACGTGATGTGTAGCTTCTAGCTGTGCCCTCAAAGGGAAAAGGAATGTATTCACCCGTTTCCTCTCTCTTGCTGATTGGGCATAATGATGAGGCATTCAACACGAACAGAATGATATAGAAGGAACTGCCTCTGGACAACCTTTGAGCACAATATTTTTAGCTGTGTCTGAGGAGGGCTGTATTATTATAGGTACTATATGTATCTAAGCCTTTATCTTATTAATTCAGAAAGAGATGAGGTGGAATAAATGCTCTAAGAAACTAAGGTCTTACATTACAGTGAGCATGGAGTTGAAGATAATCTTTTGAGCCTCTCTTTATTATGGGCTATTTTAGATTCATCTTTGTTCTGAATGAGAATTCAAGCAACACCCCTCCACCCTGCCTCCACATTACCTGATTCACTTGAGGACTCCGAAGACTCATAGTAACGTAGCAGCATCTTGTCTGAAAGACAACAGGGTATCACTTGGTGAGAAGCAATTGTATCTGAAGGTTTCAGTTCCATCATACACAGGGCCATAAAACCTTGCCCTAAACCTTGTCATATACCAATAAAAGCAAAACTTTGGAAGTTCCTACAAAAATCTCAAAATACATTATTATGCTCTGATGAGTTCCCTAATATGGCTGTTATTGTTTATGGCAGAGAAATACTCTTTCACAAAAGACTTATGCTATGGGACACTGAAACTGTTGGAAAGATCTAGTGAGTACTCAGCATTAATGCACACATGTGGCTTCTCTGTCCATATTTCTCAATAGTTGTTTCTCAACATCTGTATTCTTCGGTAGATTTTTTTTTTGACCTTGCCAGTCATCATTACTAAATATAGACATGAAGAAATAGTCTCGAATTGCCTACCATTTTCTTGGAGCTTTCCAGAATCTTCAACATTGATCACATAGCGTCCGTCATTCAGAACTTTGAAACTAACAGATTGGTCATTGAATGTGCTCAGGGAGGCATGAGATTGTGTAACAGGTAAAATCTCTGTTAGCAAGACAACACACAAATTTGTCAGTAAACAAATTATCCTATGAACAAATTTCTTGGCTATGTTTTGAAGTAATTCCTCAGAAGAATTTTGTTTATTTTAACAAAACATATATTTCGTCATTGTAACAAAAGCAAAACTCATGTACCATAGTTGGTACCAGGGTGGGATTAAAGGTGCTAGCTTCCTGCATGGTGAATCTGGGAGTGAGGAAGAGGACAACTCCATATTTGCCTTCCTACAGTCTAGGGACTGTGGAAAAGAATGGTCATATTTGGGAAGACATAGGTGAACGTATGTCCCTTTATAAAGCATGCCTACTTAGAGATTTCCAACATGCTAGACAGTGGTTCTCAACCTGTGGGTCGCAACCCTTTTGAGATTTGAATAATTCTTTCACAGGGGTCAAATATAAAATATCCTGCACATCAGATATTTACACTATAATCCACAACAGTAGCAAATTTATGATTATGAAGTAGCAACAAAAATAATTTTATGGCTGGGGGTCAGCACAACATCAGTAAGGTTGAGAACCACGGCTCTAGGAGGATGCAGAGGACAGCTAGTTCATGCCTTTGCCTGAGACACATACAGAGCTCATGATAACGTTTTGAAAGCATATGTGGGGAAATTGAAGCAAGCTTGGACCATATGAGGATCCTACTTTAAAATTTATCTTCTATAGGTTATTGAGTTTTGCAACTAAAAATAATATACAAAATAAGCATTTGTATGTTAACATCTAAAGCAAAATAATTTCAAAACAGTTTGTGAGAAATGAATATTGATTAGAAGCTTAATATTATTTGTGTTAAATATATACTAAATACATACTATATATGATACATACTAAGTTGCTTCATATAATATTCCTTATATAGAAAATAATATATATTAAAATAACAACACGTGATTCTTAATCAAGTTCCTTAGTGGTGGGGTTTTCATTTGTTAATTAATTGATTAATTTTGGGTTTGTTTATTTGTTTGTATGTTTGTTTTTGAGACATTGTGTGACTATACAGTTCTGGCTGTCCTGGGACTCACTATGTAGCCCAGACAAACCCGATCCCACAGAAATTCACCTGCTTCCCAAACACTGGGATTAAAGGCACATGCCACTATGCGCAGAATTCACTTTTATTTTTCTCCCACATTGGTAGAGATTAAACGCAGAGCCTTGCACATGAGGCAAGTGTTCTACCACTAACCCACATTTTCTGGACTCTCTTCTCTTCTCAATTAGCGCCGTTTTACTTGGAACTTTGCACAAATGGTGAAAACTTAAGATGAAACTATTCTTCAAGCCATATCGTATAAAACAGTACTTTAAAAGATAATAGTTCTTTATCCTCTTTTATGGTGAACATTTTGAAATTTGGGGATTAATGCATTTTTTTTCTCTCAAACGATAATTCCTCTAGCAGGATTAATGTGGACATTATTGCAAGCTGCGGCAAATATTCTAAAATATCAGTGGAGCGCTAACCAGAGATGGCACGGGCACAGCATCAAAGAAGTCCCTTTCATGCTTTCTACTTGCAAGACAACAGTAGGAGTTGGGGTGAGCCATCCATCTTCATTCTGCAAAGATGCCATCCTTTTGCATGGACAATATGACGACAGTGGAAGTGATCCCAGGTTGGTGGTCACCCAATGGTCTAATGGGATCAGTACCTCCTTAATGCTGAGGTCTTCATGTTAATACCATTTTTTTCATTCACATCCCAGCAGGGCACACCAAGAGGAAGAAAACTACTAACACTTGTGCAACACTCAAAAGCAGCCACTGGGAACCATTTACTTTACTTCCTCCATAGTAAAAATATCACCCCAAGTGATGACGTTCTTATTTAAAATCTTGTGTGTTGTTATTTCGGGTGTAAAGCTAACCATGCAGGAGCCAGGCAGGACAAAAAGCAGGCCTGTCTGCTGCTCCTTCTACAAATGGCGCCCACGTGGATAACTGAATCCACAGAAAGCCTGAGAAAGCTTGGGAAAGAATTGAGTAAAGCATGTTTTCTTGGTAGCAGCAATTTGTTGGGTCTGCTGTGCTTGCTAGAGGTAAACAAACACTCTCATCTAAGAGAGGCTTCCTGACTCAGCTTTAGCTGCAAAACCCTGCAGCTCTTTTAAGAGGTCTTGCCATGAAACACTTAAATGTTGTTGATGAAAAGCTGAACGCATGCTTTTCGGTTTTCAGACATAGCAGGAAAAAAGCTTTGCCATTGTAAAATGCTGGCTTTCTGGGCTGTCCTGCCAGGGCAAACTCTGACTCTTTCAGACAGGCAGGCCGATTGAGTGTGGTCTGTCAGCAGAATGCTGCAGCTTGCTTACTGGCAGGGACCTTGAAACGCCATGGAGTTGTGGCGATAAACACAGCTACAGCTGGTACCTCCACCATGAGGCTGGAAAGCTAAGGAATGGGCTGGATCTAGCTGGCAAAGCCACGGCTTTAATCCTACCCATATTGCTCAGTAATTTAAAGGCTCATGTGGTCAGAAAAAGAGAGAGATACAGTAAAGAGAGATTCAAAAACAAAGAAAACCTCTAAATGATTACAGTATCTTAAAAATATATACAGGCTAAAAGTTAAAGTTCTTAAAAGTAAAAATGAAAAAAGGGAGTAGTTGGGTGTGGTGGTACACACCTTTAATCCCAACACTTGGGAGGCAGAGGTAGATTGACCTCTGTGACTTCAAGGTGTGGCAGGACACACCTTTAATCCCAGTGCCTGGGAGGCAGAGACAGAAGGATCTCTGAGAGTTCAAGGACAGCCTGGTCTACAGAGTTATTCCAGGACAAAGATATACAGAGAGCCTGTCTTAAAAAATAAAAGTAAAAATAAATGAAATAGAGGTTAAAATAAAGCCGCACAATGATGGAAAATACACAGAGAATCTTGATACTGTATGCTATTATGCTCTCTTTGAATTGTTTGAATGCTGAGGAAGGAGCAACAGATGCTAGAAGATATTTGTTTATAAATGCTGCTGAACTAATCCAAGGTAGATATTTTGAAAATACCTTGACTTTAAAATTTGGATCTAAGGACATGATGCTTTGGAAAGGAGTTTCTTCTTTTGTTTTCACAGAGGATGAGACCCTGTGGATTGCTTCTATCCCAATATGGTATGATAGACCACGCCCTCCTGAAAAGTTGCTGTGAACACCCTCAAAAAACTACTTCACTCAACTGCCGACTGAGATGAATCTAGCACACAGGTTACACCATAAAAGACATGATTAACAGCGCCCCCATATAGCAGGAAGCAGTTTGGAGAGAAAAGACTGTGCCCTTATTCCCAAATATTGTTTATAACTGTTCTTTTACATTTAAAGGGGGATATGATATAGATATAAATAATTTGCATTGGTATGGATTTTAAGGTTAATTTTGTTATATGTATATGTATTTCTGATCTTGATTAAGGTATTGTGATTGTGTAGTTCATTTAAAAATGTAATGTATAGAGATTGTTAATGGATAATCATCTATAATAGTCAAGTTTGTAGTCATGTTAATTAGATTTTCTAGATGTGCATAGATATATTTCAGATAAGCATTCTTCATATATTTCAAAGACTACAAAATATGGCATTTTAAATGTTTTAATAACTTAGGGATTTTTATGACAATGAGACACGTCTGTTCCTGGCAGCATCAATCTACTTCAAGAGGAGGGTGGGCATTGAAGAGGCTCCTATGGAGTTTGATAGCCATTTGGGCAAGAAACTGCTCTTGCCTGGACTGTTGCATAAACTGGACACAAAGAACCCGCAGAGAGAGGATTGCTGAACTTGCCTAAAGGTGAGATGATCTTTTGGGGTTCCTGATTCATGAAAGAGTCTGCGAGACATTCTGCAGGACACAGCAGATAGTGAATGAACTGTCTTTGAATTTTCCTGCTTCATGGAAATGTCTACTATGGACCTGTAGGCTGAAGATGGATGCCCCAACGGTACAGAGGAACTTTGGGTGACTGCCCAGGCAGCAAAATGTCTCTGTCATTTCTAGAGTTTGGAAGTTGCTTATTTATTGTTTGCTTAGGTAATATTGTATCCTTCTGGAGTCTTTGATGGAGTTGAAGAATAGATAGTTATAGTTATTGTTTTCTTTAGTTTTGATAAAAGATAAAGTAGATATAAATATTGTAATTGTAATTCTTGCTTGATAACTGTTTTGTTATATGTGATTTTACTATGTTAAAGTTAAAGCCTTTCTTTTTTGTTTAAACAGAAAAAGAGGAAATGATGGAGGAGTTACTTTCATTGGTTAATAAAGAAACTGCCTTGGCCCATTTGATAGGCCAGCCCTTAGGTGGGTGGAGTAGACAGAACAGAATGCTGGGAGGCAATCGCCATGCCTCTCCTCTCTAGTCAGACGCAATGGAACAAGCCGCCAGGTCAGACATGCTGAATCTTTCCTGGTAAGACACCACCTTGTGGTGCTACACACATTATTAGAAATGGGTTAAGCAAGATATGAGAGTTAGCCAAGAAGAGGCTAGAGCTAATGGTCCAGGCGGTGTTTAAAAGAATACAGTTTCCGTGTAATTATTCTGGGGCATAAGCTAGCCACGCAGCAGGGAGCTTGGACGCAGGGCAGCTCACAGCTCAGGCACACCTTTGATACTCTCTATGTCAAGTAGTCTGGCACCTTCTTTAGAACTGTCACACCTTCTTTAGAACTGTCACCTCGGGGCTGGAGAGATGGCTCAGTGGTTAAGAGTACTGACTGCTCTTCCAGAGGACTTGGGTTCAATTCCCAGCACCCACATGGCAGCTTACAACTGTCTGAAGATCCAGTTGCAGGGGATCTGACACATACACACTAATGCGCATAAAAAAATAAAGTTAAATAAACCATAAAAAATATTAAAAAAAAAGAACTGTCACCTCTTGCACCGACTGCACCAGACCGGTTGTTCTTCACAGCAGCAGAGACGTCCTTTTCATGCTTTCTACCTGCAAGACAACAGTAGGAGTCGGGGTGAGCTATCCATCTTCATTCTGCAAAGACGCCATCCTTTTGCATGGACAATATGGCAACAGTAGAAGTGATCCCAGGTGGTTTCTACCACTAACCCACATTTCCTGGACTCTCTTCTCTTCTCAATTAGCGCCGTTTTACTTGGAACTTTGCACAAATGGTAAAAACTTAAGATGAAACTATTCTTCAAGCCATATCTTATAAAATGGTACTTTAAAAGATAATAGTTCTTCATCCTCTTTAATGGTGAACCTTTTGAAATTTGGAAATTAATGCAGTTTTTTTCTCTTAATAGATAATTCCTCTAGCAGGATTAATGTGGACATTATGGCAAGCTACAGCAAATATTCTAAAATATCAGTGGAGCGCTAACCAGAGATGGCACGGGCACAGCTACCCGGCACCCAGTTTGGATGCCACTGAGCCGGCACACGGGCAGGAAACAAGATTCTGAGTAGCACTTGCCGAGGCCCCATGTGCTAGCCCACACCTCACCCCGCACGGCCTCTGTGCTCAGGCACACCTTTGGTAAGCCTTAAGCTATATGGTTGGACCCTTTCTTTAATTCTGGCATCCATAAAACCATCTGGATCAGGCACGTCGTACTGCACAGCATCAAAGAAGTCCCTTTCATGCTTTCCACCTGCAAGACAACAGTAGGAGTCGGGGTGAGCCATCCATCTTCATTCTGCAAAGACGCCATCCTTTTGCATGGACAATATGACGACAGTGGAAGTGATCCCAGGTTGGTGGTCACCCAATGGTCTAATGGGATCAGTACCTCCTTAATGTTGAGGACTTCATGTTAATACCATTTTTTCATTCACATTCCAGCAGGGCACACCAAGAGGAAGAAAACTACTAACACTTGTGCAACACTCAAAAGCAGCCACTGGGAACCATTTACTTTACTTCCTCCATAGTAAAAATATCACCCCAAATGATGACGTTCTTATTTAAAATCTTTTATCAACTGTTGTCACTCACCATAGTACCTATTTCTCTCACGTCACTAAAACTCCTCTCTAAAACAGCCAACATGGTGTCTGTCATCTTTATCATTTTTCTCAAGGAGAACTTGGATGAGGAAAACAACTGTATATATAACTTTGGAAAGTAAAAGCTGCTAGGTGCCCATTCGTCTGTCCAGGAATGAACTTACGTGATTTTTGCGGATACTTTTTGGTGGATTCTTTCTCAAGGTAACAGGTCTTTCCTATGATGAGGCCAGAACGGAGCTTCATTTGGTAGATGTGGCAAATTTCTCTGGTTTTCTGTTGGTATTCTAACAATAGAGGAACAGTGTAGATTTATGTAGGTTATATCCTATAAATATACCCAGCACCTCCAACAGAGAGGTGTTTTATAATGAATCACAGGATATGGTAGGCAAAATGAAATGAAGTCTTGTATTAGTTACTTTTCTCGTTATTGTGATCAAATTTTTGACAAGAAGCAACTAAGAGGAGAAAATGTTCATTTTGCTCGTTTCAGATCCTTTGTAAAGGGAAAGAGGCAGCGAGAGGCTGCCTGCTCACATCTCAGCAGACCAAGGAGAATGGAGAAAGCTGCAGCTTAGCTGTCTTTATCTGGATCTCTTTTAATTGGTTCTGGATCTGGACCATGAGATGTTGCAGCTGCCCATTTTCAGGGTGGGTCCAACATTAATCGTTTCTGGAAAATGCTGTCCTGGGCATACCTAAAGATATGCCTCAGAATTGTAATCAAGTTGACATTTGAAATTAACCATCACGGATCTTGGGATTTAACAGACAATAGGCTGGGGTTGTATTCTGCTGCCAAATGAGTTGTTGAACCGTTTAGGCCTTTAGAAATATTTTTATTGTTGTTTTCATTGTGCCATTTGAGGGGTCATAGCTCTGCATTCAGTAGGCGTCAGCCGTTGCCTAACTGAGGGGACTGTTGACATCCTTATAGATTGGAACTGTTCTCCTGTCATCTAGAATAAACTCTTAGTAATTTTTGGAGGATGATTGAAAACCGTAAAGGGTGTTGATACTAAAACAACTGCCCTTATCCAAGCATCAGCACCAGGCCATTGCTCTGCTGTGTTTCACTTTATGTGCCTTTTAACTTAGCCGCTCATAATAATCTTGCAAAGTATTATTATCATAGTTTTACAGACTTTTCGGGATCACAACACTGTCCAAGTTTACATGGCTCATGAGTTCTGTTAAGGAGTGTGTTCAATGTCCCCACAGACTCTTGTTCTTGAACACTTGGTCCTCTCTGGTGACACTGTTTAAGAGGTTACAGAACCTTTGGGTGTAGGACACCTGCGGATGTAGCTACACCATAGGGGCCAGTCTCAGAAGACTATAGCCTGGTCCTTCAGTTTTCTCCTCCTGGCTGGTGCCATAGGAGAAGCTGCTGCAAGCTATGACTGCCAAAGATCAAACTGATCCAGCTGCCATCCATATCATGATGGACTGTACATTCCAAGACATGAAGCAAAATGAATCGCCGCCTTGAAGTCATGTCTGTAAGCTTTTGGCCATAGAGACATGAAAATAATTAATGCAGTATGTTTAATAACAAAGCTCTTCATTAGGTTTTACCTCCACTGACAAAAAATGACCACAGGCCAGATGTGGTCACACCCCTAGTCCTAGCGCTCAAGAGGTTAACGGAGGAGGGTCGGGAATTCCCAGATAAGTATGAGTTACATAGAGTCTTATTTATCTGGGGTGGAATCTGCCCTGTAGCCTAGGACTAACCAAATACAAATTCTATCACCTGAACTGAAAAAAAAAAAGTCAGCCAGTTATTCAGTAATCTTCATTTTGCTTAGCCAAAGAAAAATTTAAATCTCCTGTGGAAAATCTCATTTGTGTTTTGGACATCATAAATAGTCTTTCAGGGTCAGGTTGTAATAAAGACCGTAACATGTGAGTTTTAAGATCTCAATATTCAAAGTGAGCTCTGGCACCAATGCCAGAAATTCTGGCATGTCTACTCCATAACGCGGTGTCTATGAAGGGCCTCATTTTCTGGATATTAAGACAGCACATTCTTTAATATGAGGAAAACTGGAAACATTGGGTCATTTCTACTGAGTCACTATTTCTGCACATAAGTACAAATGAAAGGATCAGTTAAACTGGGATTTCCTGACCATTCAGTAACCATTGTCAAATTGGTTTTTAAAATCCTGATTACCAAAGAAGTATGTGGATGGTTCAGAGCCACGGGGAGAACAGAAGGGGCATTGCTTTCTCGTTAGGCCATTCTTAATCACTCTCTAGTTTCCTCCCAGGCCACCAGAGCTCTGTTAGCCTTCCTGGTGTGGCTGTTCCAGTATCAAAAGCATGCTGCAAATATTAATGATTCCTTCCTGTATTGTTGATATTAAGACTCAAGGATCCTTACAGCCCCTTCTCATCAGAGGTATACCTAGAATTTAACTTCATTTCTCTTTCATCGAATTCCAAACATTTTAGTTTTTGATGGCAGGGGCTGTGAGAAGTGTGAGGGGACTGATTAAAAAAAAAACCATATTTCACTAAGTCAAAGGTAGAATGATCTAAGCTAGCACTGTCTTGTGCTGTACCCAGTAACAGCAGTGACTATAAACTCTTCAAACACAAGGCTTCCATATCCTCAGGAGTCACCTCTTTTTTTTTTTTCCTGTCAGTTCTTACATTCTTAGGTATTTTCGTAAGGTGGCATGTCTGGGCATTGGCATAGTAAGTGTTTGACGACAGATTTTCAGTAGTGTGTAAAACAGGAATGCGGACGCTCTTACTTGGTAGCTTGTGAATTTTTACCAGGGTTTTGCCTGTTGCGTTGTTCAGCTTGGCCGAGGAAATTTTGGAAGTTGAATATTTCATTTTAGGTCTCATTTTTCAAGTTTCTATGGGATTAAAATATAACATTAGTCCAGCTATATGTACCTGAAATCACCAGAAACAGTCTTGGCTAACTCAACATGAAATCCTTAGTCATACAGAAAAGTAAATAAAGAAATTTGAGCATAGCATTCTGGCTGTGCACTTGTGCTAGAATGTAGCCATAGAATACTAATAAATAAAGCACAGAAAAAAAATCTCAAGCTGAGCAGACTTATTGTTAGTGGCAATATTTATATTGAAACCTTAGGGTTGTTTTGCTCTAGTACATAGCAAAAAAAATAGTCATACAAATATGGCATGATTTTCACTGTAAGGGAAAAGAAACACAAATACATGTAATGTTAAATTTGAGTCAGTATTAAAGGAATGCCCAGCAGTGTGTGTACATAACGTATTTTCTAAATATTTTCTCCACTTAAAAGAATCATGACTCCAGATATAAGGCCAGAAGAGTCATAACGAACATGAAACATGTCATGGCAGAAAAAATTAATGAGGTTGTCGCAAAGCATTATAGCCACCTTGGAGTTTCTGCCTATCAGATCTGGCACCCACTCAATATTCGAAAGAGTCATGGTGGTGAGCAAGAATAAGCTTCATTTCTCAAGAACAAACGAAGGGAATAAGATTGCTGGATTTCTTTGCGCACTCCCAAGTAAGAAGATCAGGGTGACAAGAGAGAAACTATATTCCAAGGAGACAGAGTGGAAGATCACGGGGAACCAAGGGGGGATGGGTAGCTAAAACGCTTGGACAAACAAAAAGATAACGCGGAGGAATAGGAAGCAATACAAAACCGGCTCCCTGCAGGGGTGGAGGATGGGAAGAGGGGCTGGGAGGGGTCAGGAGGGAGGGAAACAGCAATCACGTGGTTAGCCTGGGTTTGGGTGGCCATCGTGAGACCAGAGGAGCCGTGGTAGCAACGGGGGAGAAGCCCAGGATTGACAACACAGTTCTCACAAGCGTTAAACCCAGGGCAGGAATTTGGTCCCAGGTGAGTCCTCTCTCACTGCTGACTAGCGTTAAGGAACCATTTCCTCACTCCCGGTAACTTAGAGCATTGCGAACAGGAGCTAACTTCAAAGGGGGCCTCTTGTTAAGACTGAGTAACCCTGGAGATTAGAAAACACAGGCAGGTGACCAGTCAGGGTGCCTGGGAACACTCTGCCATGGTGACTGTTCAGGAGAAAACCCCGTGAGGAGAGGGGATGGCCGATCCACTATGAAGTTTCAGTAACCCGGAGCCTGGGCTGTGCAAACCACAGGGATCAGAAGTCCTGCCCTCTTGTGGCGAGGACAGGCCTTCAAGCCGGCAGCTGCAGGTTTCTGAGAATCCAAGGCAGATTGATTGCCCTCACAGCACTCTCAGGTGAACCAGGTGAACTTTGCCCCGTGGAGGAATGCAGACCGAGGCTCCCTGGAGTGAATGGGAACCTGCCCAGTCTACAGGACGGAGAGATCAGCGTGGGGTGCAAAGGTTCCACAAATGCAAAGGAAGAAAGCCTCTAGACTTTTATTAGACGGAGAAATCTCTGTCTTATCCAGTGCAAAATAAATCCCACGAAACTCAAAATGTTGTCTATTCCCCCCTTCAATATCGTCCTATCTCCTTTTCCTGTTCAGACGGATTAAAAATTAACTACTCTATAAAAGTTACAACCCTAAATTAAAGGAAATAATTCATTCTGAGCCAGTAATGATGACTGTTCCTGGCTCAGGAGCATGGATTCAGGTTATTCAAAAGGATACATTCCCAAGTGAAGGTGTGGTTACATGAAGGTTTGCAGGCAGCAGACAAAGGAAGTCTTAAAGCTGATACATTCAACAACTGCATTAGTTAATAACCATGGGGAGGGGTCGAGGTTGAGTCAGAACTTGGAATTTTGTTTTAAACAGTCTGCCCTTCTTATACTCAAAGCAAATACCCATCTTCTTTGAAACAGAAATAATAAATTTTTGAAGATGTTAGCATAAGGCAGAGTTCCCTGAGGAAGCTATAGCTGTGTTAGTTACCTACCCCACACACTCTTCATACAAGGATTGACTGAGTAAAATATTATGGTTGTGGAGAGGTGTAAGATTAAGAGTCAAAATTATCTCGGGCTGCCTTAGACTCTTTGTGCAAGAAGCCACCTTTTTTTTAAAAAAAAAAATAATAATGACATCTGATTTGATGCACTCAGAATGTGCTGTTTATGCTTAGCGCAAAGCCAACAAACTCTAAGATGACATATAAAGCCTACAAGAAATATTTCCTCATCTCTCTGTGTCTACTGTTTGTTGAATATGTTATTTATGGCTAAGGCAGTTATTGAATGTATCGGCTTATGATTTCTTTTGTTTGTGGCCTGCAAACATTCATGGAACCACTTTTGCTTAGGAATGCATCGTTTGGGGTAACTGGCATCCATGATCCTGAACTGTAAGTCACCTTTGCCAGTTTAGGAAAATTGATTTCCTTTAAAACAGAGCGGTAACTTTTACAGAATAGTTAATCCTTAACCCTTCGGCATGGAATAATTGAGGTCAGGTACACATATTAAGGTTAGATTTTCAGTTGACAGAAAATAGTTTAAATAGTAGCCCGGACCAGGAGGAATTAAGGTAGCATGGGCCTACTGAACCTTACCCTTCTGAACAGCTTCAAAAACAGTGATAGGTTTTGTTTGCTCTTTCACCCAAGGGTACACGAGTGAAACAACGCTTTCTGGTCATAAAAATTGCCATTTAAATAAATCAGTGTGTTCCCGTCTATAACCTGTCTCCTTGGAGAATTAGAATTCATGTTAGCATAACACAGATGCTGTATTCCCCCCCCACCCCCTCTGAAGCATTGTGCCCAGCTTTGCTTTTCTCTATGCCCAGTGGCTATCATAACCTTCTCCTCTCTTCCTGACTCCCATGGACTAGCTTGAGCAAATACCCGTGGAAAACCTCTGTTCTACAGCACTGTTTGCTTGCATGGTTGAACAAGATAAGAAACTAAGAAATAAACGTTTATGACGGAGTCATCAGCCTAGAAAGTCAGCATCCTTATCATAATCACAAATCGAAACTCTATAATCCGGAACTGTGTTCAAATCCCATTCTGAAAGACAAACCACTTTATTCAGTAACAAGTCCTTTATCTTTTTATATCAGAATTGTTAGAGAGCTTAGAAGAGGTCCTGTTCTCTCCTCCCCACCAACCCTCCACAACAGAGAGCAACTCTGCTGGTAGACTGGTGTGGCACTCACCTCGGCAGGGACACGGAATAGCTGGTGTTGGATAGCCAGTGCACTCACCATCCAGATCTATTTATACGATAGGTCGGATTAAGCAATGTAGGTGTCAGTAGCTGAGGCACGAGCTATGCAAATAGAGCCGGCTATCTAAATGGATTAGAACGTGTGGGTGTGGAGCCTTTCCTTACAGACAAATCCCAACAGAGCACTGCTTTCAGAGTTACACTTAATTGCTAATTTTTTTTTAAAGGTATGATCTTTGAAAGAGATGCTCAGAGGTGCCTGTTCTGGAATGTGCAATATACAGGAACAGATTGTCTCTTCTGGAGAAAGTTGGCTTTTCTTTTTCTAGTTAAATTTCTTTTTTCTAAGTGTAAAACTGACATATGTGCCCTTAGAAAAATATATAAATATCTGGAATGCATCAGTGCTATCAACGTTATCCCTCAATGCATCTGTTTTTAATTAGACTGTGTAGAATCATACTGTGCACATTTGGTGAGCCATCATTTTCAGTCTCTAAAATTAGCACTGCATCCTGGGTGTTCTCTGCTTTTCAGTCATATGAATTGATCTTTAACCGACCCCTTCTTGATTAACACATTGGCTGTTTTCAGCCCCCCCCCCCATTTCCCTAATGTTAGTGTGTTGGTGTTTCCAGCTGAAGGGGAGAGCGCATGTGCATGATTCTTAGAAAACTTTTTGAAGTTTATCAGTAACATGAATTTCATAATAGTGGAATTTACCCTTGGATCACGAGGTGGTTGTATGTATGTATGTATGTATTTATATATATATACATTTGACTTCCAAGAGCCCGTGTTGGTCTATAGTTAGTCAGCACTCTGGCTGAGTTTCCTTACCCCTGGCCCTGAAGTAGCAATAGTTGCTGTCACCTTTGACACGTTTGTATTTCTGAAGAACAGGAAAATTTTACGTCATAACTCTATGTGTCAGGGTCTTGGACCTACCTAAAAAGGGAAAATGAGCCAAACACCAGTATCCATAGCTTTCTGCTTGCTGGGTGTGGACACCATGCGACCAGCTACTCAGTGTTCTCGCGGCCATGCGTTTCTCCGTCCTGACGAGAGGACGGACTGTGAGCCAAAATAAACCCTTTCCTCAGAAGTCACTTCTTCAGGAGTTTGTCACAATAATGAGACACACACACACACACACACTATAAGCTAAGAAATTAAACCCCTATCAGTGATGCTTGTTAAAATGCTGTCCCGTCGTGCTATTTATCAGATTTTTAAATGATAATTTAATCCATATGGTTTTTAAATATTATGTGGAAATGTTTACTCAGAATTTTCATTTAAAAACTTCTGGGTTTTGTATCTTAAGACATCTTTCTCATCTATGACGGAAAGCAAATTTGCTTGTGTTATTTTCTAAAATTTTATTCTTTAATGCTTTATGCTTGGATCTTTGATTGATACACTATCACTGTTAGCACAGAAATGGAAGTTATGGCTAGGCATAGTGGTGCACGCCTTTAATCCCAGCACTTGAGGAAGCAGAGGCAGACAGATCTTTCTGAATATGAGGCCAGTCTCAAATCTCTCTCTCTCTCTCTCTCTCTCTCTCTCTCTCTCTCTCACACACACACACACACACACACACACGTACACACATATATGTACACACACACACACGTACACACACACACACACACGCTGTTGCTGCTGCTGTTGTTTTTCAGCTGCTTGTCCCAGTTACATCATTTGTGACCCCGTGCAGACAAAGTGAAGCTTTAGTGTGTTAGGTTGGGCTCAGTACGTACAGAGTTGTGCATGGACTAAGGAGAACTGAAAGCCAGAAACTTTTAAAATCTATTTATTTTTGTCTTTGAAGCAGGATCTTAGTATATAGCCCTGGATGGCCAGGACTTCTCCATGTAGACTAGGCTGGCTTTGAACTCACAGAGATCCGTCTACCTCTGCCTCCAAGTGCTGAGATCAAAGTGTGCCTGGCTGACAGCAGGAAGTTTTTAAAAACATTGAGAAATGTTCAGTGTGTTTTGTGAGCATAATTTTCTGAATATGTAAAATCCCCAAGGAAAAGAGCGGAAAGAAGATCAGGTCTACGGCCAATAAAAATATTCAAGACACAAAGCAGTGCACGAAGAGCCGGGGTCATGTTAGTAGGACCAATACGAAGTGTACGGAGCTGAAGGCGGGCTACCCACACACTTCCCAGAGTCCTTAAGCGTCAGTGCGAGGAACTCCACCGTTCCGAGTCTCCAACCAAACAAGAGTGAACTGTAATCCGTCCTAAAGTGCAAACGCGGAGGGTGGCCTCTTTGGCTTTTAGAAAGCTACATTTAACAAATATTGTTTTCCCATTTTAGGCCAGGGACCATGCATTTCATCAGCGTGAGCCCACAGGACACTACCTGACATTTCTTTTCATGTTGTTGTATTATCTACATCTGGTCAACCGCCAAACCTCTTCCTGAAACACCTATGTTCCCCTAGGTGCCAGGAGATTCCCTCCGCCGATCAGTGAAGATGATGTATTGCCAAAATGTTAACCCGACTGCTGACCTTTCTTTTCTTAGTGAGAATCTGACTTTGAAAACTTGTCGGGTCGGATCCATTTTCTATAACTGATATCGTTAAAGTGCAAGGTTCTTAAGAAAATTTTTATGAAACGTGCCTTCTCAACTTGGAAGATCTGGATAATACTGAAAAGAGGAAATTCAACCTTTGACACTCAAGAAAGCAATTAAGTGCTTCGGAAATCATTTCAAGAAAGCCCAACTTGCCCGAGGTCCCAGGTCATAGTTATCCTGGGATGTGTTTACAGAGGGCCGCCTCCTGATAATAACAGTAATAAGTCAAACACTTTGTTGCTAGGCTGGGTACTGGGGCTGCGGTAGTGAATCAAATCAAAGTTCTGCTCTCTTTAAGTTTACTCCCCATTGGGGAGGTAGCTACTGAGTAATATTTACACAACAAATACATTCCTGAACGCTGACGTCAGAAGCAAGCATGGAGCAGTACTGAGGAAGTGTGGCCACAACCTTAAATCTAAGGTCCGTCCAAAAGGTGCAAAGAGCATGGGGGAGGGAGGGGCAGAAGTGCCTTCTAGGCAGAAATCTCCAGGACAAGGCACTCAATTCAAGACAGACACAGTCTGCTTAAAGCACAGGAGGCTGCCAGGAGCACAGTACCATTGCACAGAGATGGTGGAGGCTGGAGGCAGGTTTGGCTGGGCTCAAGAAACCAGTGGAAGTAGCTTGGCTTCTATTTAGAATACAGAAGGAGCCAAAGGGGAAAAAAAAATTAAGTAATATGGATTTTCTTTTCTTTTTCTTTTTTCATTATTTCATTTTATTTTATTTTTTCATTTCCTCCCTTCCTTCATTTTCTACTCCTCCTCTTCTAGACAAAAATTCATGTATCCAAGACTCATATCAAGGTTACTGTATAGAGGACCTTATAAAATTACGTCTATTTATTCATTCATATGCCATGGCACCAGAGGACAATTTGCAGGAGCCACTATTCTCCTTTCACTATGTGGGCCCAAGCTTTGAACACAGGTGAGCATCCTTAGCCACTGTACCATCTTAGTGACTCAGCCTTGGACTTCCATCCTCCCAACTCTACGTCACAAGCACTGGAAGGGCAGTCTGCCACCATGCCCAGTTGTAGGATGCTGGGATTTATACCCAGGACTCTGTGATTGCTGAACAAGGCCCCTACCAACTGAGCTGTGGGTCCTGGCCTTTCCAAAAACAAACAAACAAAAAACTAAAACTATGACTACCACACTAGAAACATCTAAAGGACAAGAATTAAAAAAATTATTTTTTAAATTAATGTGCAAGTGCCTATGTGGATTTAAGTTTTCTCTCTTCCTCTCTCTGGGAGTGTGTGTGCGTGTGTGTGCGTGCATGCGTGTGTGTGTCCACAGAAACTAGAAGAGGGTGTCAGATCCCCTGGCACCAGATTTACAGGTGGCTGTGAGCTGCCAGACGTGGGTGCTTGGAGCCAAGCCCAGGTCCTCTGCAAGAACAGCATGCACTCTTAACTGCTGAGCCAGCTCTAGCCCTCAGGTCAGACTCTTAAGGGAGTGAGGACAAGGATGGTGATAGCAGCCACTTTGGCTTTGGCCGCTGGAGGCTTTTCCAGTAGTTGTTTGGAAATGATTATCTCCCTTTTATAGGTGAGTGAGTAGCTCAGAGGGATGGTCTGGCAAAGGCTACATTGATAATAGTAAGTGAAGCCAGATCTGATGTCAAGATCTTTTCCTTAGGATACAGGGAACAGTGATAGAATGGGGTGATGCCAAAGTCCAGGGCCTCAAGTTCCAGTTCACTACTGTGCCGAGCTCTGTGCTCTGTCATGGGAAGAAGATGCACGAGTCTGTGATAGGATCTCTGTTGAAAGGAGCTGCGGGCTTGCTTTTCGTCCTGCCCAGCTCCCGCCACCGGCTAGCTTTACCCAAAATAACAACACACAAACTGTATTCTTTTAAACACTGCTTGGTCCATTAACTCTAGCCCTTACAGGCTAATTCTCATATCCCGATCAACCCATCTCTAATAATCTGTGTAGCATCAGTCTTACCGGGAAGATTCTAGCCTACGGTCCATGCTGGGTTGGAGTTCATTGCATCTGCCTCAGAGAGCAGAACTATCGCGTCTGCCCGGGAGAGGGGAGCATGGCGTCTCTGAGCTCACTTCCTCTTCCTCCCAGCATTCTGTTCTGTTTACTCCTTCCACCTATGTTTTAACCTATGAGGCCAAGCAGTTAGTTTATTACTTAACCAATGACCTTCCTCCATCAGATCTCAAAAACCCGTTGCTAGTTCACAGAAAAAGACAGCATCCCCACCTCCCCCCAATGACCCACCCGAGTTTTATTTTTAAGCTGTGATAAAATATTCCCACAAAAAGCAACGTGGAGAAACAATGGTTTTCCTTCAGCTCATACTTCCAGGTCATGGAGTCCATCACCGTGGGGAAGTCAAGGCAGGAACTTCCAACAGCTCCTCACATCACCTCCACAGCCAGGAGAAGAAAAACAAATGCTTATATATTTGCTTGCTTATACTCAGCTCAGTTCCTCCACTCCTGTACCTGTCCAGGACACCCTGCTAGGGAATTGTGCCACCCACAGTGGGCTAGATCGTTTTACATCCGTTAACGCAACTGCGACCATCCCCCGTAGACATCCATCCAGTCTGGCCCACTGCACACAATCCCTTATTTGGGTTCTTTTCAGAATGGTTGTGGGTTGTGTCAAATAAAGACCATCACACGGTCCCAGCTGGGAGAAAGGAGAAGAAACCGGGACCATGGCTGTTTTCTCACACAGTATGACATCATCCCAGGACTGTAATGACGCAGAGTGGCCTCTCACACAGCCCTCTGCTCTCTGATACAGTGGTTTCACTTCTTTTTAGTAGAAGATGGATTAGAGGATGTATGGGATGGGAAGACTGAAGTGAAAGGAAGCTTCCCATCTGAGCTGAATTGCTTTATCTTTCCTTCCTCCCACCACTCCAAAATTTCCCTCTCCCTGGAGAAAGCTGACAAATCAGAGTGTCAAGAAGATCCACTCAGAGAGGGTCCAGTGGCCTTACAACTGGGAAGATTTCTTTAAAGCCTTTAAAGTGGGGTGGGGAGGTGGTGGCATGTACCTTTAATCCCCAGCACTCCAGAGGCAGAAGCAGCTGGGTCTCTGTGAGTTTGGGGCCAGCCTGGTCTAAAGAGCCAGTTCTAGGACAGGTTTCAAAGCTACACAGAGAAACCTTGTCTCAAAAAACCAAAATAAAAAAGAGAGAAAGAAAGAATGAAGAAAGAAAGAGCCTTTAAATTGAGAGACACTCAGTGTTTTTTAAATTATCTTTTTACACACACACACACACACACACACACACACACACAGTCTCTCCCTCCTTCCCATCCCCCCCCTCTCTCTCTCTCTCTTTCCTCTCTCTCTCTCATGCATGCATGCGCGCGCAGACTACCTGTATGTGGGTACCCAAGGAAGTCAGAAGAGAGCATCATCAGTTCTAATAGAGCTGGAATTACAGGCAGTTGTGAGCTGCCTTACATAGATCCTGGAAACCGAACTTGGGGCTTCTGGAAGAGTGGCGAGTGCTTTTAACCACCGAGCCATCTCTCCAGCCCCAGCCCTTTCCGTCTGTGAATCTCTGCTGTGCTTTTCTGTTCTCTGGATCCGGGGTTCCTCAGTCACTTTCACACCTGCCAGGATGGGCTCCGCCAGCTTGTGTCAGTTCCCTCCACACCCTCTACCTCTGACAGGACAGACTCGTCTTCCTCATGGCCCACCTGCTCTCACACCTGTACGCCTTTGCCCACCTGCTCTCACACCTGTACGCCTTTGCCTACCTGCTCTCACACCTGTACGCCTTTGCCCACCTGCTCTCACACCTGTACACCTTTGCCCACCTGCTCTCACACCTGTACACCTTTGCCCACCTGCTCTCACACCTGTACACCTTTGCCCACCTGCTCTCACACCTGTACGCCTTTGCCCACCTGCTCTCACACCTGTACGCCTTTGCCCACCTGCTCTCACACCTGTACGCCTTTGCCCACCTGCTCTCACACCTGTACGCCTTTGCCCACCTGCTCTCACACCTGTACGCCTTTGCCCACCTGCTCTCACACCTGTACACCTTTGCCCACCTGCTCTCACACCTGTACAACTTCGCACACCTGCTCTTGCCCGAACGTTTCAATTTGACCCTTGGAACATAATTCAGATGTTTATCTCCCTAACAGCCTACAATTTCTTACTTGCTTATCTGCCCCTTTCATTGGGAGCCGGGGCTGTGCTGGCGTCATCGTCATTTTCCAGGGAACTATCGTAGTAGGTACTTAGTACATATTCTGTTATTTGGAACGTTGCTTGTAAAAACCTCCAGGGACTGCTTAAGACAGGTGTCAGCTGCCGACGACAGATAGGACACCACCTAAACCACAAAGGTCTAGAGAGCAGGGCAGATGGAACTTGGGGTTGAAGCTGTACCAACCTGGCGCCACCCCGCTATCTTTGACCTGTAGAGTGATGATTTTATCCATCTTAGCCTAATGGAACTCACACTTCTTGTTCCTGGGTAACAATTCTTCCTAGTGTATTTAAAGTAGCTGACCTTCTGACTGGACCATGTTCTACGATCTTAGGTAGACCATTCAAATCATTCGGTTCAGGACGTCCCTTTATTTCTCATCTTCCCCTCGAGCCCCACCCTGTATGCTCTGTGTTGGATGTTCCCTATGTGGTGGGTGCGTTAAGTCTGTAGTGATTTTGAATCCCTCTCTCCCCCCCATGCGCCACTGCCCCCTCTTGGTCCTTTCAGTGTTTCTATTAGGTTTTCCCATCTTAAAAGCGAGGAGAGTGCATTTCGCGATGTGTGCCTTGCTTCCTGTCTCCCAGAATTTCACACCTGCCCCCCCCCCCCCGCCCCTCTCTCACCCTAAAGATGCCATCCTGGCCTCTTCCATCTACTATTAGCTCCTGCACACAGGAGGAGGCAAGCAACTCCAAACTGGTGCTTGCTTTCTTTTGTTTTTATGTGCTCAGAAAGCTGTCCGTCCTGGAAGAAAGTTGTGTGTAATGGTACGAAGGGTGTGTGTGTGTAACAAAAAGATCTTGGCTTTCGTTTAAGTCTGAAGGACAAAGCCAGTTTTTCTTCTATATTTAGAATAGGTTTTAAATAAAACTTAACAAGTAAATACAAAAAATGACTTTTATAAAAATTCAAAATGAATATGAAAGATGCAGTGAATACCACTTTTCTGTGTTTGTATCATTCATTGTCTCTCTTTTTCCATGCCCAACCAGGAACATGCTTTAAAATCTACACAATAGAAATATAATTAACACTTGAATAAGCACGTGTGACAAGTGTGCTTTACATAGTTAACTATATAATATATATATAATCAGCACTCAAATAAGTACCGTGTGACAAGTGTGCTTTACATGGCTAGCTATATAATATATATAATCAACACTCGAATAAGTACTGTGTGACAAGCACTTTGCTGAGTGCTTAGCATAGTTAACCTGGTTATCATAGCAATCTCACCGGGAATGAAGAAAACGAAGCACAGACCTGTAAGTCCTTTCCCAAGGTACAACGGCTAAAAGCCAAGCAAACACTTTAAGGAAATGGGTGGAGTAACCCAACCCTGTTACATTCCAGATCTCCCTCACCACCTGCACGTCTCAGCAAACTTCCGCTTCCAGGCTGGGTCTACGCTTTTCTAGGTAAGCAAAGGGTTTTGCTGCTAAGAAAACAAAAGCTGGAAGTTTGGAAAGGTGTCTTTAGCTCAGTGTCATCTGGATCATTTGACCCCAGGAGTGAGGGTCATATTCAAGATTCAGGGGGTCATGGGGTCTAGTCTCCGTAGAAAGCAGATTTAGCAGTCTATGAAGAGAAATCTATGCGCTGTGGTTAGAAAAGGGAGCTCTCAAGATATTTCAAGGCAGAAAACCTTTTTTCTGGAAAAAGTAGCATTTCATAGAACCCTAGTGGATAAACAAATAGCAAGATCATTGATTTATTAAGAAGTGTGTGGTTTCTTAGTTTAAATTCATGTTTGGTCAATGTAAATCAATTAGGCAAAAATTTGTTTCCAGCGCAATAGTGAATTAGTTACCATGGAAACCTTCCTGATGAGCGTGCTGAAACTCAAACGCACAGGCAGGCCTGGGAGATGACTTGGTGGTGAGGAGCACACACTGCCTTTGCGGAGGCTCTGGGTCCGTTCCCGGTACCCACGTGTGGATACACAACTGTCAGTAACTCCAGTTCCTGGGGACCTAACACTCTTCTGTTCTCCAGAGGCACCAGATATGTATGAGGTACATATACATACATGCAAATGAAACATTCATACGCATAACGTAAAAACGAAGAAGAATCAAAGAAAGAGTTAAAGGCTGTAGTGGTGCACAACAGCAATCTCAGAACTCCGGGGGAGGGAGCCGGAGGATCTCAAATTTGAGGCCAGTCTGGGCTGTAGTGTCCTGGACAATGGCGAGCAGATGAGCTCGGTGTCCTCTAAACTCATCTTTATGTCTCAGAGAAAAGCTAGACAGTTACTCAAAGTGCCAAGGTTGGGGGATAAGGTCCCGGACGGGCCTAAGATGGAGCTTCTAACAGGAAGTTCATGCCTAGAACAAGAGTTCTCAAGCGACTGCGTTCAGATCAAAGACTGAAATAGATAAAGCCGGAACAGTAAGGGGACAGCTACGAAGCCTGTCTCAACCAGATCCCTTTGAGAATTTGTTTTCTCCTGGTGAGTCAGGCCCCACATGAGTGTGCATTCTGACATCATTCTGTCCCTGCGCTTCCAAAATATTAAACTAGAGAATTAAATGCAAAGCAGTTTTAGTATAGCAGTGTCCTAAAACAAATGGGAACAGCAAAGGCAGAGCTAAAGACATTAGCCAGGCTGAAAACCACGGCTACTCCATAGGAGTTCTGGGGTAAGTGGATATTCTATAGTCAACATTTACAAAGGAAGAGTTCTGATGACGGTGAGAGCCCACAGAGAAGAGGAGCTGAGAACAACCACAAACGCCTCATTCATTGGAGAGTCATGCAAAAATAACTGGCTTTAATCTGTTTATCAAGTATTATCGAAGAAATAGAAAAGAGGAACTTGGAATAGAAGCGGCACAGAAGCTAACACTGTATCAGTTAAGAAGCAGATCCGACACAGGTGGAGCAAGCCCGTGACCTAGGAAACAGATGAAAGCATTTGCTCAAATGCAATCCAGAGGCACCACCAGATGGGGCATGTGAAAGAGAGCGGAGGAAATTTGGAGGGTAGATGAGACCGCCTAACGCTCACCCAAAGGAGCAACATTGAAGATAGAGTGGATGAGAACATTTCAGAACTTTTTGAAGGCAACAATTCACAGATCCAAAGATCCCAAAAGATCTTGAGCAGAGAGGAGGAGGGGGAGGAAGGACTCTATAGCTTGTTTTTGTTGTTGCTGTTATTACTGTTTTTTGTTTTTTCTTAAGACAGGTTTTCTCTGTGTAGCCCTGACTGTCCTGGAACTCATAGAGGTCAACCCGCCTCTGCCTCCTGAGTGCTGGGATTAAAGGTGTGGGCCACCACTGCCCAGCCCATAGCTTGATTTATCACTTGTGAAACTGATGAATATTAAAAAAGGAGATTCTAAGGTTAGTTCTCAAAGTCAACGGAAATATTTGTGAGAGCATAAAGTCTACAGCAGGCTTCTGGGTAAATGATTATGACTTGTGTTAGCTCTGAACCTTAATGCTAACACCTGATAGTTGCAGGCACGGTCTAGTAAGCACGACAGAGGCTGCAGTGATGGCCTGAACACCATGTTTTGCTGACGAGGCACACGACACAGTGAGCTAGAGTCTGCTGGACCTGGGCCAGGACTCAGGTCGTTGAACTCAGCTCCAAGGGCAGTCAATCAGTTGTTGGAAATATTTTGCTCCTGTTCTCCTGGTATTTCTTTAGTATGTTTAGCAAAAGCAAAGAAAAAAACAAAATGTGAGGAACATTACAGTTTAATATATCAGGACTTTTTTTTTTAGGTACCGTTCTTATTTCGTGTATGGGATTTAATAGTTGGCCACATTGCTAGTTTCTAGAAAGACTGTGCTCTGCTGCTCACCCTGTTCACGGTGGTAGGGAGTGAAGCCTTGACGGGTTTCCTTCTAGTGTGGAAGAAGGTATAAGGTAGGAGAGGAAGGTCGTAGACACAGGTTTAAAGCTCAGGCACAGAAAGTTTGGCACAACATTGGCTGGAAGGCAACAGACAACAGGCAGGAGACACCTCAGTGTATACAAAGGCTTTGCTGAGAACTAAATATACAGGGAAAGGGGAGCCAAGCCGTAGAGTGGCTTTTGAATCAGTCAGATCAGTGAACAGAGGTAGGGGCAATCCGATTTGCTTTACTTCAGCTCACATTAGAACTGGTGTGGCCCGCTGACTAAAATGTTTACGTCAAAGACCCACAAGGAAGACAGTTTACAAGGAAAAGGAACAGTGACTTCAAGATGTATCACTCTGCTACTTCTTTGCAGAGAGATACGCACTCACCACAAAGCGTTTCTTGTTCTTAGCTAATGTACCGTACAGATAGCCTACCAGGTTTGAGGACATCTGCAGCTAGCAGCAATACAGTCAAAAGAGATTGCTTAACTGAGGATGAGAAGTTGCTCACTGATGTGAGCCTGGACACGGTACCGAAGTTTCTGCAGAATGTACAGTTCCCGATTCTCACAAGAATAGCTTTCCTGGCAGGGCCCTGACTTCCATCGGCTGGTTTGTTGTTTGTTTTTGAAGGGAAGCATGAGATTTTCCAGGCTGCAACACTTTGGATTTGGAAGCTCGGCCTCAAAGTAAAGTATACTGTCTCTTTAAACTGATTCTCTCGTAAAGGAGCAGGCTTGTTTGGGCCCAATGCATTTCTCAGTGACACAAAACACTAAAAAAAAAGAAGTTTGTTTTTCTCTAGATACCACGGGCTTATATTTAGAGCCAGTAAAAGTATCACTAACTCCATTCTTGGCGTACAGGATGCTCCAAGACGTTTCTAGAACAGACCCTATTCACTCGTAGGTATCATTTAAAGGCAACCTTAGAGAACAATAAGGACCAGCAAGAGGAGTCCGTGAAAGGGGAAGGCATGTGTTTATAGAAATGAGGAAAGAAGATTCTAGACTTTAGCATTTAAGACCCAAAGAAGGAAGCTCAAAGTAGTAAATACAATAGCAAAATTGCCCTGGTGGAAATGTGCCAACACCATTTAAAAAGTTTATATAAATATATCATATGCCTTTCTCTGTTTTCAAGCCAGGCAGATTAGTTCACATCTGTGACCAGCACTCAAGAGGTTTAGGCAAGAGGATTGCCACAAGTTCAATACTAGCATGGGCTACATAGTGAATTATGACCAGCCTGGGTTACATAGAGAGACATTGTTTCAAAAATAAAGCAAATATGTGTGTGTGTTCTGATGTGTGTGTTTTCAAGAAAGGAAGTCAACTGCAGTACTGGCTAGTTAACTAAAAGCAAGGTTCAAAAATGGTCTTTGCCTGCTTTTAAGAAAGAATTTATCATTTAATGCATATGTTTTATGTGTACCACATGCACACCGTGCCTGAGATTCATATACATCACATGCATGCAGTGTCTGTGGAAGCCAGAAGTGGGGACCAGATCCCCCAGGGAATTGAGTTATAGACAGTTGTGATTTGTCGTATGGGTGCTGGGAACCCAACCCAGGTCCTTTGCAACTCAGCCAGTGTTTGTAAACACCGGGCATCTCTACCCCAGTGCCTGAACTTGCTATCCTGAGGATAACACGCCCAGCAAGAGGTGAAGCTGTCATTGATGGGGTGTGAGGGAGAAAGCTAGCTGGCTGTGCGGACTCACTCTGTAACCAGCCAATCAGCTTGAGGTGCTTAAGTGTCACATGTGTGATTTGCTTCATCAAATGTGGTAAAGCAAACAAAGCAACCATTTATTAAATAAATTTCATATCACCCCAACAGTATCGCAACTGTGAAAATTAGTGGGGCAGATTATGGTTGATTTGTAATGACTCGATAATAACCCTAACTAAATTTCCTTAACATATAATACCTTCAAAAGTCTAAACATTCATTGTTCTTGTTTTTTTTTTTTTTAATTGTGGGATTAGATTAACCCTCTTCTTTTTTAACTTTTTGTATCTTTCACATCATGCCTCCCGGGTCCCAGCTTTCTCCCTCCCTACTCCAGAATGAACCAAATTACAATTTAAGAGAGATAAAGGGGGAGGGAAGGGAGAGGTAGTGAGAAATGGAAAATCAGGTCATAGAAGCGTCAGTGTGACACGGTGAGTCACGCAGTAAATCTCTTTATCTGTACATTTTTACATGCAGCTGTTCATCGCAAAGAATCACCGCTGTGGGTTCAGGTCCCTGATCTCTGCTCCACCTCCGAAACTGGGCCCTCCCTGGGACTCACCATGGATGTCCATGGAGGTCCTGCAGCCCTCCTAACTCTCTTCTTTATAAAGAAAGTCCTGCTCCAGCAGAACATTTGAGCAAGGGGTTATGACAAGATCTCACTATGTGGCCCGGGGTGACTTTCAGTCCTCCTGTTCCCACCCAAGTGCTGGGATTAAAACCCCGCTGCCACACCCAGCAGGAGAATATTTCTAAAAGTGCTTGGATCAACTGTTTCCCTCTGAAACACAAGCGCAATGTGCGAGCTAGCTTCTTTCACTAATGTTTTCTTCCCGTATTAGCATTGCTTTGCAACTAGGCCAAGGTGCAGGAGTGCTCTGTCCCCAAACTCAATTCTAGGGGAGACTTTCTTTTCTTTTTTTTCTTCTTTTCTTTAAAGTGTGTTTAATGCAAGTCTGGGGTGGGGGTGGGGAACCAAACAATATTCCTCAGACTGGCAGAACATGTTTTCAGGCAAGGTATCAGAATAAGTAAAATGAGATAGATAGGGAAAAAAACCCACAAGCATTGACAAGTTTGGGTGGGGTAGAGCTCGCATTTTTATGTATGACTGTAGAAGTACAAATTGCCACACCGCCTGTGGAAAGCAGTGTGGCCTTTCCCGACAATGCTCGACAAATGTACCGTCCTGGCCCAGAAGAAATGCACGCAACACTGAGGCCCAAAACATTAACCAGAAGGTCCACAGGAACGCTGTGAGCAGTCTAAGTAGGGAATAGCATATATGTCCATTCATGTTCTGCCAGATTTGCTGTGCTGGATTTATTTAGGGGAATTCTAATCAGTTATGTGAAGTTAAAAACTTCTGCTACCAAGCAGTGGTGGTGCACGCCTTTAATCCCAGCACTCAGGAGGAAGAGGCAGGTGGATCTCAGTGAGTTCGAGGCCAGCCTGGTCTATAAGAGCTAGTGCCAGGACAGGCTCCAGAACTACTGAGAAACCCTGTCTCGAAGAACAAACAAACAAACAAGCTTCTGCTACTTGAACAAAAAACAAAACTGCATCTTAGAAACATGATGTTGAGGGAAAGGCAGGATGCAAAGGACGCATTGTTCAAAACTGCAGATGTAATACTGTTGTACATTGCTTAGTGATGGGGACACATCCCCAGTACATCACCGTGTAACTATTGTAGGGTGTAGAACACAAACTGAGATGGCTCGTGTACCACATTGGCGCTATAATCGCATAGGATCACTGTTGTGGTCTGTCATTGACTGAAGCGTCATTGTGCACAGAGGACCATATACGACATCGGGAAATCTGATAATGGTTACCTCTGAGATGGAATAATAGAGGGGTGAGTGGGGAGATTTGGGGTGCAGTAGTCGTTATAAAATTACATAGGTCTGTAGAGTTCATGACAGTTCATTAAACAAACAATTGGTTCAATTTTGTGCTTATTCTGTATCTTTGTTAAAGATTATTAAAATACCAGTTTATTGTTGTTGTCGTTAAAGGAGCAAGAATGTCAGTAGATTCTAAAATACATGGGTTCTACACTCATGGTTTTCATGGTTAGAATCAATAAGAAAAATTAAAGTAATTCTTAAGAATTATTATTCAGTTAACAAAAATTAAGTAACTTAAAAATAAATTTTAAATTAAGGGAACTATCTGAACTAATGATAGGAAATAGTTGACAGGAAAGACAAAACCCTCTTTTCTATTAGTCCGAAAATGAGCTACTTATATGCTTGATTAAACACTAAGTTTTCTGACTTTAAAGAACTGAAAGTTAATCATATTTAAGGGAATAGCTGAGGTGTCTATTAGGCTATGGCAGAATCCTTGGAGCAGCTTTCAAAGGCTTCAGCTGCCCTTCTTAGGTGTAGACATGAAGCCACTAAAAACGAAAGCAAAGTGGGAGAGATGGCTCAGTAGGTGAGGATCTCTGTTGTGCAAACATGCGAGGACTGAGTTTGAATTCCTGGCAGTCAAAGAAAAGGCCAAGTGAGGTCACTTGTTCCTGCAACTCCAACACCATGGGGGACAGAGGTAGGAGAATTCCTGGGGCTTGTGACTGCCAGAGTAACTCTAGGTTCGTGTCAGGGTATAGTGATATTTTGTTTGTGTTTTAACAAATAAAGCTTGTCTGAAGATCAGAATGCAGCGCCAAGCCACTAGAGGCCCAGGAGTGGTGGCACACACCTTTAATCCTAGGACTCTAGGACTCAGGAGACAGAGGCAGAGGGATCTGTGTTAGTTCAAGGCCACCCTGGGCTACTCGGAGATTGAATTTGTCTAAAAGAGAAACAGAACTCACACAAACGTGATCTCAGCAGTTGGGATCACATGTCCTTAATCCCAGCACTAGGGAGACAGGAGTGATATGGCTGGGCAGAGAAATGAATATAAGGTAGGGGGAGACAAGAGCTCAAGGCAGTCTGAGGTTTGGTGGAGACAGTTGCTGTTTGAGATGCAGTCTGAGGTTTGGTGGAGACAGTTACATTCTGAGGATCGCTGCTCCTTCAGTCTGAAAGGCAGTCTGAGCCCAGGATCACCCCTTTGGTCTATGAATTCAGAAGAGGTCTCTCTAGTGGCCCGGTGCTCTGCTTCTCTGATCTCTCAGTTTTACCCCCTAATATCTGACTCTGGGTTTTTAAGAACAGTTACAATTTGGTGCTAAATCGGGGCATCAGGCAGAGTGACAGAGCAGGATACCCCTGGCCTCCATGTGCGTGTACCCCCCTCACGTATGTGCATACCACACATACACATTCACGGTGTATGCAATCACTAGAATTTCTCAGATAAATCAGATAATTTTGAGAGTTGCAGAGATAAAAAAAATCTCTTTTCAAATATACACTATTCATGGCAACCTCATTTTTAGCAGTCAACAGTGAGTCTAAGCCAGGTGTGATGGATAATTCCTGTAAACCCTGCACTTGAGTGACTGAGGCAGGAAGAGTGTCATGGGTTTCACGTGAGCACGGGCTACACAGTGAGCTCCAGGCCATCCTGGGCTGCAAAGCAAGACCCTATCTCAAAAGAAACAAGAGCAAAACAGCAACAAAGGATGCTACAACCATAACAAAAGATCCCAGTGAGTGTAAGCATAGACATCACACCCTTATCTGACCAACAAATGGGAAAGGACCTTCACCTGTAGTTGCAGAAGTTCCATTCCTGTGTGATAGGCAGCACCACTTTGTTATTATGGGATAGTAAAATACCAGTCAGCATATTCACCAAGAATGTGTATATATATATAATGATTGTGGGCATCCCATGGGACAGATAGTGACAAAATGACTTTTCAAGGCTTTGAGCTGGAGATGATGGTCCCTGTAGTCCTAGCACTTGAGGGGGCTGAGGCAGGAGAATCATGAACCCAAGGGTCAGCCTAGGCATCATATGTTTACTACATAATGAAAATTCTGTTTTCCACAAAACATATTCTTAGGTCAGTGAAGAAAAAAAAAATATGTGCTTTATTTAATAAAAAAAGAATCTATTTATTCATTCCAATAATAGGGACTTTTTGTTAAGGAAGTAAAAACAGGAAGCTGAAGACTGTCACTAAGTCAGAATCAATATCTGTACCAGTTTCTCTGGCTGAAATTTTCAAAAATATTTGAGATAATTAGTGTTAATAAAAGCTTAGCACTACTAGTAATAATTTGCCAATATGAAGACATTATATAGAGAGCTGGTGAAGTGTGTTTTTGCTTCTGCTTTGAAACAGGGTCTTGCTATGGAGCCCTGACTGGCCTGGAACTTGTTATTTAAACCTGAGAAGAACTTACAGAGCTATGTATGCTTCTGCCTCTCCAGTGCTTTGATTACAGGCATGATCCCACACCTGGCTGCAAAGCATTTTTGCACACACATGATTGGTATGAACATGGACTGGTCATATACATTATGTATGAAAGATAACAGAAAATAAAACTCCAAGGAAGAGAAATCTTGAACTAATAAATTTAGGTTTGAAGAAGTTATGTTTGGTTCTGAAAAGCTCCAAGTGAGAACAAGTGATGAAAAGCATATCATCCTTTATGAAAAACAAAACAAAACATGCGTGGTGGCTCATGCCTGTAATCCTAACACTTGAGAGACTGAGGCTGAAGGATTGCCATGAGTTCCAAGTGAGCCTGGGGGGTTCCAAGCTAGCCTGGGCTACACTGTGAGACGTTGTCTCAATACATCAAAACTTTCTTTAAAAAGGAAAAGGGGGTGGGGCTGTCAAGAGAGCTCAGTTGGTTAGAGCATTTAGTATGCAAGTCCAAGGACCTGAGTTCAGTCCCCAGAATCAACACAAAGGTGGAAGGAGAGAAAAGATGATACAGAGTTGTCCTGTGACCTACACACACACACACATACACACACACACACACACACACGAGAAAATATAGCTTACTTAAATATCATTTAAAAAATATCTGTCATTAACAAGTCAACAAGCTAAAACTGGTTAAGACTGAGCAGAGTAGCCATACACAACTACGAAGTTCTGTGGGTGAACCTGTCTAATTCCTAGCAACAAGAATAGCAAGAGAAAAAGAAGGGATGGTAGTTGGTGGAAACTTCTCCCTCAGGTAACAGTGGGTTAAGCCCTCCCCAAAGATGTTGAAGACTCTAGTGTTTTTTCACTAATGTTTTACATTAGAAAACTATGGGAATTTGAAACCAAAAGCATTTCTCCCCAGAGACACTTAGAGACATCTATGACATTGGTTTAGAAGCATGCTTACTTCTTTGTCTTTTTTTTCTTCTTAATGAAACTTAGCCTTGGGTTTTAATCTCCGACCTAAAATTTACCAACTTTGCCATTTGGGCTAAGTATGGTCTTTCCAAATCTCACTTTCTGGTTTTCACAAATCAGGATGGTAACATTTACGTCACAGAGGTACTGCAATAACTTGAGGTCATCTCACATCCAGTGGATGCTGAGAGGTGGAATCGTAACCTCTGATGATCGATCACTTCCAACTGTGGAGCCAATCACAGAACTTCTCTTGAAGGGTTCTTATGATGTTTATTTGATAGTGTTATGCTGTTTCACATTTCATACCAGAGGGGGCAAATTAGATATAGGAATATTGAGAAAGATCCAAATTCATATAGCTAACAAGTATAGCTAGCCCCATAAGAGTTCCCTCAATCAAAATATCTCTTTCCTTGCTCTCATCTCTGTCCTTCCTCCATCTCAACTATCCCATTGCCTCAAGTTCTCCTCCCCCTTCCCCTTCTCCCCTCCTGTTCCTCTTCTGCCCTTACTTCTTCCCCCACCTCCATGCTCCCAATTTTGTCAGGCAATCTTATCTATTTCCCCTTTCCTGGGGATCTATGTATGTTTTTCTTAGGGTTCACCTTGTTACTTGGGTTCTCTAGGGTAATGAACTATTGGCTAGTTTATCCTTTGCTTTACAGCTAGTATCCAGTTATGAGTGAGTACATACCATGTTCATCTTTCTGGGTCTGAGTTACCTCACTCAGGATGATTTTTTTCTAGTTCCATGCAAAACCTGGTACTAGAAAAAAATCCCAGGAATCCACAAGGAATGACCCCAGCTACAACCCTAAGCAACAGAGGAGGGGGTGCCCCAACTGGCCTTGCCCTGTAGTCAGATTCATGAACATCTTAAATGTCACCATAGAACGAGTACAGAGGCAGAGACCCACAGTGGAGCACTAGCCTGAACTCCTAAAGTGCAGTTGAAGAGCGGGAGGAGGGAGAATATGGTCAAGACCATGATGGGGACACCCACTGAAACAGTTTACTTGAGCTGATAGAGCTCACCAACTCTAGCCGGATGGGGAAGAAACCAGCATAGAAGCAAACTAGACCCTCTGAATGTGGGTGACAGTTGTATGACTGGGGTAGATTGCAGGGCCACTGGCAGTGGCACCAGGATTTATTCCTAATGCTTGTACTGTTTTTTTTCTTTTTTGGAACCCATTCTCTTTGGATGAATACCTTGCTCAGCCTAGATATAGGAGGGAGGGCCTTGGGCCTTCCCCCGAAGCGATGTGTTTTACCCTCTCTGAAGATTGAGTGGGGTTGTGTAGGGGGAAGGTGGAAGGAATGGGAGGAGGAAAGGGAGTGGGAACTGGTATTGGTATGTAAAATGAAAAAAGATAGTTTGTTTTCTTTTTCAAAAAAATAAAATAAATTATAAAAAAAGAAAAGGTAGCTAGAAGATGGACTTGAAGCTGCCACCAGAAGCTGTGTGTGTGCGTTTCTATTATATTACATTGCATGTTTCCCTAAACAAAAGGTTAAAAAACCTCAGGGGTATAACCTACCAGTGTCAAAAGCAGTATTGCTGGGAGTCTGCAGCAAGAAGAAGGTAGAGTAAACTTCCCACACCCATTGGTCCCTTCTCATCGTGAGACCTGCCTGCCCTGTATGAGATGTTTGCTTAGATATGCCTTTTGTGGGGTATTCAATCATACTGTGAACCCCGAGTTTGCCTTGGGGTTAGTTAAATAAAATCTACTTTGTGTCAGGAGACTGGGTTAGCAACTAGTTGACAGAAAGTAATCATAGAGGGTATCTATAAGATAATAAAGAAATGCATAGGAAGTAGTAGGGAGGGACTTAGTTAGCATGAGTTCTTTCGTTTTGACAAAGCAGAAGGAAGCTCTCTTTTAGAGAGAAGTCAGCTAGTTGCTACTCAGCCTCTCTGAGCTAGCAGGTTTTCACCCCAGCCTTTGACTCCCAAGTCAATAATTATTAATAAAATAAATAGAACAATAAAGATTTAATTAAAAGCTATATTTGGCAGCAGTGACTTAGTCGGTGCCTGTGGGAACAGAATTTCCACTAGACAGCAGCCTGAGTGGCCCAGCTGCTACTAGAGCAACAAGTTGGTAATTGTGGAACCACATTTGCTGGCACAAGTTGGTAACTGTGGAACCACATTTGCTGGCTAAAACGCGGCGGTTTAAAGCGCCGACAGAAAAACAAGTACCCAAGTGCCTGTCATAGGCTGGAGAGATAGTTCAGCGGTAGGGTGTTTACCCACTGTGTCCAAAGCCTTGGCATTAAGTCAGAGCACCAGAAAATAAACAAAAAAGATGCTCCCTTTGACCCAGACACCAACACCAGAGACGTGGTAAGGAACTGATGAGGCAAGCAGTTTTAGCACAATTTCCTGATGTCTGTGAACCAAGCATCTTTTTGTGTTGTTCCACAGAATTACACTTCCATTCCACTACTGATGGAGTTCACATGTGACCTTATAGTATCTAACTGTCCCTTCAGCAAACTGGTGCTTGGAGGGGAAATTCTGCCCCCTACCTTTGGACTCACCTCACAGAGTTTGCAAACATGTCAATACTCAGGTTGTTAAAAAACGAAACAAAATACTCATTATTGGACTTCCTCAGCAGAACTAGTCCCAATTACATATTTATCTCCTCACAGCACTGCTTTTATACCGCTTCCTTTTGACTCGATGTCTGGATTGAATGTGACACTAGACAATTCCTGGATGCATCTCATAAACCTCTTTTCCTGTAAACCTTGGCAGACGCTGAAGAGAAATCCTCATTATTTACTGTTTCAAATTCACTCCCAACCCTATTTCATTCTGTGCATGAAAGTTAAAGTTGAGCATGGAATTGTTTTTTTTTCTGCAATGTAAAGTATACGCCGTAAGTTAACAGAGATCCAAAGAAACAGCATTTAGGTCGCTGAGGAAATCAGAGCTCACCTTTGCATGGGAGATGGCAGAACCTCTCAGAGAAAAGGGTGGTGGTGGGGTGGATGTGAAATTTGAGCCAGAGAGCCAGTGCAATCTGCATGGCATGTTTATTAACTGTTTAAGGGAACTTGCTCACTGTGAGATAAGTTTCAGGGGCCCCTAAGTCTGAGAAATTAGGGGGATCTGAGATGTTTGAAATGTAGAACTGTGTATCATCTGGGAGGAAACCAGAAGGGGAGCGTTGAAGACAAACATGAAAAGCAGCTGTCCAGGGTCTTGGACCCAGCCCTGGACCACAGCATCAAGCAAGGATGAGGCCAGGAAGCAGGCACATGTGGAAAGCAACTGCAGCTGGGGAAGGCAGCCATATGCAGTCTCTGGCTCCCGTGTGACCACAGTGTAGGGCATGGCAGGCTGTGTTCCTTACTAAAACAATCTGAAGGGCAGACATGCATCTAGATCAGTTTCTCAACCTATGGGTTGCGACCCCTTTGGGAGGGTCGAACAACCCTTTCACAAAGGTCATATATCAGACATTCTGCATATCAGATATGTACATTACAAGCCAAAACAGTAGCAAAATTACAGTTATGAAGTGGCAATGAAATAATTTTATGGTTGGGGGCCACCACAACTGTTTTAAAGGATCAGAGCACCAGGAAGGTTGAAGACCACCCACGTACAGGGAGGTAGAGAAAAGTATGAGGAAAGATTGTCAGGAGCATAAAGGACAAGCAGCCTTCAGAAGAGAGTCTCTTAGGTGAACGGTAGCAGAATGGGTAAGTTTTTAAAATGAATCCATTTAGGTAATCAGTTCCTTACGTGCCCCCTCTCCCAATTCTGTATTCACAATTTTCCCGTGATCGTCCTTTTACTGAGAGCCATTTGCAAGCAATTGCTGAACATAAAAGCAGGAAGTCGAATTATCATCTTGCTTGGGAAAGTTTCACAGTGGGAAGGGATTTAAATGCTAACATTATCCAGTCAGACAATTTGTCAATAATTGTAAAACTCACCAGAAGGAAAGCAGACGGTGTTCATGAGTTAGTAGTGGCTATCTCTCATGGGCTTTACTTCTCTTAGCAACGACTTCTCTCCCAGAATTAGGGAGGGAGGGAGAGCTCCATAGTTCCTAAGGTTTCTCTTTGCAAAACCTGACTAAAACCTTCGCACGATTTTGGTCTCCGTCTTACCTTGGTGATCTTGTCCCGATTTCTCTCTCGAGCAGCTGCAGTTTCTCCTCCGTGCAGAGCAACGCACGCTCTTTTCATTACCCAGGATTTGGCAGAGAACCAGGTAGTCTTCGAACGGAGATGTGGGAGGCAGGAGCTGGGCCAATTTTTCTCACTTCTTTTCAAAAAGCTAATAGCATTATTGTTGTCAACATCTATGATTCACTGATTTCTGCCTTTTCTTTTCATGTTGATTTGTATGTGGGGGTCAGGGAGGGCAGAGAGGGACAAGGTCATGCTATCTAACCTTGGCTGGCCTTTGATTCAGGATATTCCTGCCTTGGCTTCTAGGGCTAGAACTACAAGGTTACCACATCTGCATTCTTCTCTGCCTTGATTTTAAGTTTGAATTGCCCACAATGGATTTTATGTGTTCCCCCTTTCTCTCTCCCCCCTTCTTCCAGACCTCATGCCAGAGTTATCTCACACGCACCCCGCCTCCCATCTTCATGCCCCAATTCTTTCTCTGCCCCCACCCATCACAGTTTGGCTCATGAATTCCAAACTTCTAAGTTAAACTCCTAAGTGTTACATTATCAGAAATATGCAGCTTATCTACAAAAAAAAAAAAGGTCTCAGAGCTCCACGAATCTCAGCTTAGCTGATCTGCCTCCATACTCTGACCACAGCAATTAACTGGCAATGATAACGATTATGATAATAGGAAAGAAAGCAAACACCAGCCATTTGAAGAATCCATACAGGAGAAAAGAAAAATCCTTCAGGCGAGCTAGACTAAGGCGATTATTTCCTAGGCTGTAAAGCTGTCATTAGACAATATAGATCTGTGGTTCCAACACAGACCAAACAAGCTAGCTTGAAGAAAAAAAAATAAAGACATGTTTCTAGGGATAAGTAATGTTTACCTTCTTGCATAAAGAAACTGATCTGGAGTTGAAGGAAAGCCAACCTCCTTGTCCTTTCCAAGGGACCCATATACCTTTCCCTCATTCACTAAGCAGTACCAGGAACAGATCCCTAATGACAGCCAGTCAGAGCCTCAGACGGCAGCTAGCCAGGCTGGATGAGCTCAGAGGAACACACTGTGTGGTGGCAAGGGCAGGGTGGTATTTTTTAAGAAAGTAACCGGAATGCCAGGCCAGCACACCTTCAGCTCTGTGAGATGTGTCTGGATGGGGAGGGCAGGGGAGGAGAGCAGCTAAAGGATAGATGGTTGATTTTCTCAGAGTGCCCACCCTCCCCACAATGGAGGAGGAGGAAATTATATGCCTCACAACTTAATTCTAAAAAGCAACGTTTGGTGCATTCTCTATTAAGAAAACAGTTAGTGAAATCTTTCCTGGTTTGCTCACTAACGAACCACGAAAGACCCATAACTGAAGGGCGATGGCTTCCAGTAGAAGTGCCCTCATTTTTCCTTCAGGCAGTCTTCAACCTACTGAACAATGGGTCAGTGACCATCAGACAGCGCCCCATCTTGGGAAGTCTTCAAGCTAAGATGTGACATCATCCCCAACATCTTTGCTAGTTCCCTTTTTTCTGTGACAAGAACAGGGGCTGCTGACCACAATGTGTGGGAACAAGCTCACTGATCAGCCCAGTGTTTGCCCTGTGGAAGTCACTGTCATTTCTCAAGGTCCCTCTCTCAGTTCTCCACATTAGGACCTGGAAAATAATCTACAATTCACAGTCACTCAGAAGCAGGAGGCATTAGTGGCAGCAAGAGCCTAGTCTGGTGCTTCTGGCTACAGCCTGAGGTGACTTAGGGACTTCGGTGGGGGTGGGGGGAACTTAGGGACCCCACCTTTCTGTGATTGAGATCTTGATTTACCCTGTAGGAAAGAAGTCATTACAAACAAAGTTGGATTTTTTAAGGATAAGAGAAAGAGATAGCATTCATTTCAGATATAAACACAGGCATTTGGAGTGACAGATATGACTTAACAATAGCATTGTGGAATATTTTACAGCTTGTAAAGTCAAACTGTTTAAAGTATCCAATTTCCAGTCAGGGCCAAAGATAAAGCAAAGTTTAAAACCTAAGTAACAATTCAACATTGTAATGTTAAGTTTAAAACATGGGCCAGCTGACTGATTTCTCTTTGCATAAGGGATTTCCTTTTGTAAATGAAGTTATGAGGTAGATGATGAGGTGTGACGTTCAGATCTATGGGTGCCTGTGTAAGACTTTAAGACAATCCTAAAGCCATTTTTGAATCCTCTCAGCCTCTGTGCCATAGTGCTTCCCCTCCTCCCCTGGGAACCAAGGACCTAACAGCTACACTCGCACGTACTCAGTTCCTGAACAATTACCTATGTACGTATGCTTTGGTTCGGTCCCCTGGGAAACGGGATCCAAATGACCTCTTACCTCATCTGATCTGGCAACAGCTCTCCAGTCAATTATTGGTAATAGCCCTTTCAAATAAGCCAATCAGAATAATCAAAGAACAACCCCCCTTGTTTAAAATTAGACTGTACCAGCTATTCGAGGTTTCTCGGCTTCCCGAATGCTGAGGGACCTTGCCATGACAGAATTAATAAAATCCTCATGCTTTTACATCGGCTGTGGTGTATGAGATGGTCTCTGGAGGTGACTCCTTCTTGGTGTTTGGATGCTAGAGTCCAACACCTGTTACGGTCAACTCAAAGGTAACAGTGCATTTTGGCTCTGAGTGAACACAGTTTGGTACTAGTGAGCACTCTCTTCTAAGAGGAATCTCTTGGGAAAATGAGCACTTCTCAGTAAGCAATCTTCTGGAAGCAACATGGTTTTCAGTTGTGTTTAAATATTTTATTTTCACCAGTGAGAAACAGAAACCAGATCCAAATGAGACAAAGGACTTTCTTCCCTTCTCATATTCATTTAACTTTTCCAGTGTCTCTGTCCCCTCTCAGGAGATACTGGATGCCAGATCCCCTGTGTCTTTTAGTTAGACCTCAGACAGTGCTGCTGCAGATTCTACCTCCTTTAGTTTGACCTCAGACAGTGCTGCCCCAGAGAGGAGTCTTTCCATGCATCTGACTAGTTTAGCCAGTCCTCAGAATTTCTGAGAACCATGATGTGGGATTCCCCTCTGAATGCTGTGATTACCATTGGTTAATAAAAAAAACCTGTTTTTGGCCTGTGATAGGGCAGAAGAGAGGTAGGCGGGGAAAACTAAACTGAATGCTGGGAGAAAGAAGGCAGAGGCAGGAAAAGCCATGTAGCCCTGCTGGAGACAGATGTCAGAGGGAACTTTACCCAATAAGATGCAGCCATGTGGCAATACACAGATTAATGGAGATTGGTTAGTTTAGGATATAAGAGTTAGCCAGAAATACACTTATACTATTGACCAAACAGTATTGCAGAAAACATAGTTTCTGAGTGATTGTTTCATGGTCTGGGAAGCCGGCAATGAACAAGCGGCCTCCTACTACAGAACCAGAAACATTTTCTAAGACGATTTTATTTTTGAGATAGAGTCTGGCCTCAGGTGGAACTCACAGAGATCCACGTGCCTCTGCCTCCCTGCTGGGATTAAAGATGTGTGCCATCATCCCAGACTGTAAGACTGTGGAACTCTGAAGCCATTTCTGATAACTCTCAGTCTCAGCAGTGATGCTCCTCCCTCCCCTGGGAACCAAGGACCTAACAATTGCCCACACATGTACTGAAATGTTGGGAACTTTCCATCATCTCCCTGAGTCCTTGTGAATGTTCTCCAAATAGAACTCAGTTTTTGAATAGGGGGCAAGATAACCCTTAGGTGTTGACTCAGTTACTGGTGTTTTGACTCAGGCCCTGGAAAAGGGGCAAAGTGACCCTCAGATGTTTCCCCCTTACCTCATCTGATCTGGCAACCACTCTCCAGCCAATTATTGGTAATAGCTCTTTTGAATAAGCCAATCATAATAGTTAAAGAACAACCCCCAGACACCCCCTTCCTTCTGTGGCTTTTTCCTTTAAAAATAGACTGTACCAGCCATATGGAGTCTTTCTAACCTTCTGAATGCTGGAAGACCCTGTCATGATAGAATTAATAAAAATCCTCATGCTTTTACATCAGCTGTGGTGTGATAGACAGTCTCTGGGGGTGACGACTCCTCCTTGGTGATTGGACTCTAGGGTCCAACAAGATAAAAGTCTTAATGAAAATCTGCCAGTATGCTGACCTGTGGGTGTAAGTCCCTATAGTTGAAGAGACAATCACTATTGTTCAAGTCATTTAATCTTGGAAGGCTTTAAGACCCTAGAGTTCTGCAGAAGAAGTGCAAAAACTGCCAATCTATCAGGATGTCCTGCTGTGCCCCATAGCTAAGGATGTTCTGAGAAAGGCAGCCTTTTCCATATTTCATTCCTGGAAAGAGAGAGGATAGGTGAAATGTCATCAAAAACCTGCCTTCCTTGACTACCCCACTCCCAAATAAATACATAGAGACATATTCTTACTTATAAACGCTCAGGTTAGCTTGGCTTATTTCTAGCCAGGTTTTCTTAACTTAAATTATTCTGTCTACCTTTTGCCTCTGTGCTTTTCTCTTTCTCTAGTCTATATACCTTTCTTTACTTCTTACTCCATAGCTGTCTGTGTAGCTGGGTGGCTGACCCCTGATGTCCTCTTCTCCTCCTTTTCTTGGTTCTTCCATCTCCTCTTTTTCTTCTCCTATTTATACTCTCTGCCTGGCATCCCCACCTGTTCTTTCTCCTGCCTAGCTACTGGCCGTTCAGCTCTTTATTAGATCAATCAGGTGTTTTAGACAGGCAGAGTAACACAGCTTCACGGAGTTAAACAAGTGCAACATAAAAGAACACAATACATCTTTGCATCATTAAGCAAATGTTCCCCAGCATAAACAAATGCAACACATCTTCATCTAATGTTCCACAACAGGACTGAGTGTTTTGAAGGATAAGGATCTGTACTCTGGCTGTCGGTACAGCATCTGAGCCAGCCAGTGCCCTTCCTTCCTGGTCTCTTGTCAGTGCAAAACTTCTTTGGGCAACTTCATCCTCACAACACTCTTAACTCTCTTGTCCAGTTTGATTGCTTGTCCATGCCACTCACTTATGCAGAGGCATTTCCAACTTCCTCAGTTCATAATCACAATCACTTATTTCCTGTACAGGCTCTGCTGTGCGATTACCAGTCTGTTGCAGCATAGTGTAAATAATGCTTTATAGAGTGTACAAAATTGCCTCATGTTCTTATTTTTTTCAATAATTTATGTATGTGTGTGCATATGAATGCATGTAGGTGCACCTGTTCAGGAGCCTGTGGAGGTCGGAAGAGGCATCAGATTCCCTGGAACTGGAGTTCCAGATGACTGGGAGCCACAGTGTGGGTGCTGAGACCTGAACCTGGGTCCTCTCCAAGAGCAGCATCAACTGCATTGTCCTTAGCAGCTGAGACATCTCTCAAGCCCCATCCACTCATTTTCAGTAATGCAGTAGACAGTGCTACCACAGCGCTGCGCTGTTTTCAAGTAGGCACCAGATTACTGGAGAGAGTTGTAGTTGTTTTCTCTTCAATGCAGTTCTGTAGCACGGATAATAAAAACCCAGAGACAGATATTGCAATTCAACCTGAAGATCAGAAGAGCTTTTACCTCTACCAAATCTTCAGACTGAAAGGGTGAGATCCTGTCTCCATGAATCCTCAGACTCCACTCTCCAGTGAGTTACTGTTTCTTACCCTTTGTATTCCTCTTTCTGACCAGCCATATCACTCCTGTCTCCACCTCCTTAGTGCTGGAATTAAAGGCTTGTGATCCTAAGTACTGGGATCGCCTTTGTGCGAGCTCTGTTTCTCTTTTAGACAGATTCAATCTTGTGTAGCCCAGGGCAGCCTTGAACTCACAGAGATCCATCCATCTTTGTCTCCCAAGCCCTGGGATTAAAGGTGTGTACCACCACTCCCTGGCCTATATGGATGACTAGTATGGCTGCTTTGCCTTCTGATCTTCAGGTAAGCTTTATTTATTAAAACACAAATAATATACCACTATACAGCAACCCTGAAGGTATATCTCCCAAGGCCCACAATTTTCTACACCTAAAACTGGAAAAGAACCATTTTTTTTACTGCTGTCATAGTGACTTATCACAAACCTAGTGGCTGAAAAGAACACAAGTTTATTATCTTATATTTCTAAAGCTCAGAAGTCCCCCACCAGGCTCCTTAGACTGAGTCTGAGGCTGTGCTATGGCTTCATTCCTTTAAAGAATTCTAGGAGTCGAGGCTGTGTCTGAGGACCACAGTTCCAGGAAGTGATTTACAGATGAGAAAAAGAACCTACCAACTCAGAGAGACCTGGAAGGAAAGGTTTGGATCTTCCCCCACTCTGATCTGTTCTGAAAGTGACTGACCCTTGAGCTGGAGTCTCTTGAGGAGAAGGTGAATGTGTTTATCAGACCCCAGGGTCTCACATCCTCAGCTAAGCCAGAGAACCACAGATGTGGTGTCTCCCTTGACTCCAATACAAGAGAAAGAAATAAGTCCTAACCTTACCCACCACTTTGCTTCTGCATCCCATCACTCAGTGAAATCTTACTAAACCCTAGAAGATATTTTTCACAAGGACAGCCTATAAAGTCAGGTTGTATGGACCATGAACAGAGTTGAAGCACACAGAAGCCACCCAGCCCACAGTTTAATGGGCACAAATTGGGCATATATGAGCCCTCAAAGCCCATCTCAACAGTGACACATTTCCTCCAGCAAGACCATGTTGGATCCTAAAGCTCACTTACCAAGGAGAGGTCACCCCCAAGAGACCACCCTTACACCACAGTTGATGCAAAAGCAAGAGGAATTTAATTTGACTGGTGCATCAGGGTCCTCAGCCTTGGGAGGAGGACCCTGAAAAGCTATTACAGGCTTCTTTTAAAAAGAAAAACCGCAGAACCAAAAGGGGAGTGCAGAAATCGTTTGTCAGCTATTGTGATTAACTCGTTCAATGGTCAGCTAACTATGATTGGTCATTGCTATGGTGATTGCTGGGTTGGTTGAGCAAGGAGAATCACCTGCAGGTCATCTGAAGGTCATTTTACCCCAGTTCCAGGACCTGGGTCTATTGAAGAAAAACTACAAAGGGAATGGAAAATTTCAGGGAAAAGTACCCAAAGCTGTAGTGCACACGTGGGTGATTATCAGGTTCCTGGTTCCCAGAGGAGTGGCAGTAATGCTGAGCCCAGGGTCTTTCAACCACACTTGCTCCAAAAAAAGCCACACCTCCTAATAGTGCCACTCCCTTTGGGGGCACATTCTCTTTCAAATCACCACAATACAGTTGGGTATGGAGAGCCATTAACTTTTCATCTCAGAACTTGCTACTCTGAGTAGAGATTCATCTGCCTAATCTGTGATTTAAACCTATTGATATGTTTTGGGAAGTAGAGCAGATGGGGTTTTCCAGCTTGTGCAGGGACGAGCCAGAAACTTTAACAGAACACCCATAGCAGATAAGCAGATGGTGGGTGTCATTGCCAAATCAAAGCCCTCTTCAGAGAAAGGTAACTTGCCTGTATGTACTTATGTAGGAAAGCATTTAAAAGGTGAGCATATCCCTGAGTATGTTCATGAACCACATCTTTAAACTGAACATACCTACCACACTAATCAGTAGCTAAAGAGAAAGTCAAAAGAAAAAAGAACTCATTATAAACAAAATTCAACAAAATGTCCAAAGAAATATGTTCATTTCCTCTTTTTCTGTTTAAACAAAAAAGAAAGGCTTTAACTTTAACATAGCAAAATTACATATAACAAAACAGTTATAAAGCAAGAATTACAGTTACAATATTTACATCTACTTTATCTTTTATCATAACTAAGGAAAACTATAACTATCTATATATTCTTTAACTCCATCAAAGACTCCAGAAGGATATAATATTACCTAATTAAACAAGAAATAAGCAACTTCCAAAACTCTAAAAATGACAGAGATATCTTGCTGCCTGGACAGTCACCCAAAGTTCCTCTGTACCGTTGGGGCATCCATCTTCGGCCTACAGGCCCATAGTATCTAGAGACATTTCCATGAAGCAGGAAATTTCAAAGGCAGTTCAGTCACTTTTTGCTGTGTCCTGCAGAATGTCTCGTAGACTCCTTCATGAATCAGGAACCCCGAAAGATCATCTCACCTTTAGGCAAGTTCAGCAGTCCTCTCTCTGCAGGCTTTCTTTCTCCTAGCATCTGTTCTGTCTATACCACCTATCTAAGCTGCTGTCCTATCAAAAGGGCCAAGGCAATTTCTTTATTAACCAATGACCTTCCTCCATTAGTAGTTCACTTTTGAGTTAGCTAATATTAGACCCATCCATTGTTCTTAAAATGGAGTCAGGGTACATAGCATAGGGTATCAATTTGGGTATAGTTTCTGTGAAATTCTGCTTGCTTCTGTGTTGCCTAGAGGACTAAGAATGAAGGTGGTGGAGAGGCCGATCAGTGTTTGCATAAAAAGACTAGAACAGAACAGGACTAGAGTTGGGTCTTGTTGGTGGAGTGCATGTCTAGTATGTACACAGGCCTGGGTTTAATCTCCAGAACTACAGAAAACTGGGCACTGTGGGAAATGCTTGTACTCTCAAGGGAGGTAGAGGCAGGATGACTAGAAACTCAAGGTTATGATTGTCTATATAACAAGTTCAGTGTCATGCTGGTCTGTCAAAGAAAATATTAAATCCAACAAATTCTTAACACAAAACATCCAGGAAATCTGGTACATCATAAAGTACAAGTTAAAGTCTTGAAACAGAAGGCAAACAAACAGACAGAGAACTGTATAGTTTTTTAAATCTTGAAAAGTTGACCAGGAATATATAAGATTCTGGACAAGCCTGAATACCACTTACTTACACTTACTCATGTTACACTTAAAGTGAGACCTTACCTCTTTCTTGGGATATATTCAGTTGCTCTAGTGCAAGTCCTAAGGAGACAGAATTGTATTCAGCTAGGATCAAGTGTAGGAGATGAGAATAAAACAAGGAAACAGAAGTGAAGGAGGAACTGAAGGTGTCTGTAAAGAGATGAAAATGACTGAGCACGGAAAGTAAACTAGGCCTGAGGATTCAGTAGCTCAAGAAATGCACAGTGCCAACGGATAGGTCAGGGGGTTAAGGACCCATGTGATAGTATTGCATGACTATTCAGATAGTTAGGATGATATAGGTGGTGAAGACAGAACGTTTAAAGCAGGTATTCAAGTCTTTAATGATGACAAAAGACCAACCAATACAATGGTACATGGAGGGAATCAAAAGTGGGAGGATGGCAGGCTGTGTAGTCTGATGAAATAGGTCTCATTTGTGTCAATGGCTTCTAGTCTCAAGTTTTTCACGTGAAAATGAGAAAGTCTCTGTGTTAGTATAGAAATTACCACTGCCTTATGTTTTTGTTGATTCCTGCTCTAGATTTTATTTAGCTTTATTATGTCTTTAAAATTTTTGCAATGAGACTTCCGTAATGGAGGCCCAAATTCCCAAATATTGTTTATGAATATTTGTTTACATTTAAAGGAGTATGTGGTATAGAGATGAATACTTTGCCTTTGCATAGATCTTGGTCAATTAATACAAATTTAAAGTCAATTTTGTTATGTTATTTCTGCTCTTGTTTAAGGTATTGTGTTTGTGCAGCTCATTTAAAAATGTAAGGTAATTAAAACTACAGGTTAGTAGATAGTCATCCATAATAGTCAAGCTTGTAGTCATGTTAGTTTGGTTTTCTAGATGTACAAAGGTATATTTCAGATGGATAGGTATTCTTCAAACATTTCAAAGACTAACAGAATATAGCACTTTAAATGTTTTAAAAATGTAGGAGTTTTCATGACAATGGGACACATCTGCTCCTGGCAGCAGCAATCTACTTCAGAGGATGATGGGCACTGAAGAGGCTCCCTATGGAGTTTGTTAGCCATTTGGGCAAAAAACCGCTCTTGCCTGGAATGCTTGATAGTACATTGTATGAACTGAACATGTAGGACCTACAAAAAGGTAACTGCTAAACATTCCAAAAGACGAGACATTCCTTCAGGATTCATGCTTCATAACAGAGTCTGCCAGATATTCTACAGGACACACAAAAAAGTAACTGACAAACTGTCAATATAGGCAAAACTGTCTTTAAATTTTTCTGCTTCATGAAAAAGTCTTCCAGGTACTATGGGACTGTAGGCTAAAGATGGATGCCACAAAGTTACAAAAAGCTTTGGGTGACTGTCCAAGAAAAGAGATGTTTTTGTCAATTCTAGAGTTTTAAAAGCTAGTTACAATGCACTTCCTGCTAACTTAGATAATATTATATCCTTCTGGGGTCTTTAATGGAATTAAAAAATAGATAGTTATAATTATAGTTTTCCTTGGTTATGATAAAAAATAAAAAAGACATAAATATTGTAACTATAATTCTTGCTTGATACATGTTTTGTTATATGTAATTTTACTATATTAAAGTTAAAGACTTCCTTTTTATTTAGACAGAAAAGGGGAGGTAATATGTGATTCCTCTCTGAATGCAGTGAACATGTTTTATTACCATTGCTTAATAAAGAAGCTACTTTGGACCTCTGGCAGTGCAGAACAGAGCAAGGCAGTAATTCCAAGCAGAGATAGAGGAGAAAAGAAGGTGGAGTTGGGGAGACATCATGTAGCCACCAGAGGAAAAAGACACCTGCCCACCAGAAACTTACAGGTAAACCACGAGCCTCGTGGTAAAATATAAAATAATGAAAATTGGTTAATTTAAAATATAAGTGTTAACAGAGAGGACCAAGAGGTGAGTAACCACCCACCCAGCTGGAAATCCCACTTTCTAGACCCTCCATATTAGGGCATAACTCCGGGCCCTTCCCCCACCTGCCTCAGCTTCTCTAGTCAGACAGCAGGCAAGTTTCCTGCAGGTAGGCTGCTCCAACACTCCCACCCCATCCATCGGACTTTGCAAGCTACAAGTCCCACTCTGCTCCCAAACCCTTCTATCCATACCTCCCCAGCAACCTCAGAAGAACACAAGCCACAACTACACAGAGAGTACCAAAAGAGGAACTCTGAAGCACAAGCTGTGACTGCACAGAGTGAGCCAAGAGAGCAAAACCAAGAGAACAAGAAAACACATGAAGAGACAGGGCCAAGAGAGACCTCAGTGGCTCCCTGAGACACAGAGAGTGACAGTACAGAGCAGACCAAGAACAGTTCCCAAAACACAGACAGCCACTGCAAAGACACTGCTGGCACCAATTGGAGGAATAGATAGGTAGGCACCAATGCAAGAATTTATTCAACACCCTAAAAAGGAACATGGTAACACCAGAACCCAGTGGTCATACAACGGGAAGATTTCATCATCCTAACCAAGAGGAAGCAGAATAAAGTAAATTTAAATGTAACTTTATGAGGATAATGGAGACCTTTAGAAAAGCCAAACAAAAAATTGGAAGAACTCCATAAATCTCTCAAATACACCCAAGAAAACCAAGAAAAAGCAATCAAACAGGTGAAATAAACCCAAGAAAAAGCAATCAAACAGGTGAAGCAAACAGTTCAAGATTTCAAGACTGAAGTAGAGGCAATAAAGAAAACACAAACCGAGGGAATTCTGCATTTAAAAGATCTGGGTAAATGAATGGGAACTACAGAGGCAAGCATAACCAGCAGAATACAAGAGATAGAAAAAAGAATCTCAGATATTGAAGATACTATAGAGGAAATAGATTCATTGGTCAAAGAAAACATTAAATCCAACAAATTCTTAACACAAAACATCCAGGAAATCTGGTACACCATAAAAAAAAAGACCAAACCTAAGAATAATAGGGATAGAAGAGGGAAGGAGAACTCCAGTTCCAAAGCACAGAAAATATATTCAACAAAATTATAGAAGAAAAATTTCACACCCTAGATATCTCTATGAAAGTACAAGGAGTGGCCTTGCTCAGCCTAGATAAAGTAGGGAGTGTCTTGGACCTTCCCCAAAGAAATGTATCTTACTCTCTCTGGGGAGTGCATGGGAGGAGTTAGATGGGGAGGTAGGTGGAAGGAAAGGGAGCAGGGTAGGGAGTGGGAACTGGTATTGGTATGTAAAATGAAAAAAAAGATAGTTTGTTTTCTTTTTAAAAGATAAAAGAAATTATAAAAAATATAAGAGTTAGTTTAATAAAAATTTTAAGTTAATAGGTCTAGCAATGTTTTAATTAGTATAGTTTCTATGTTTATTTTGTGTATGGGCAGCTGGAAAACAAACGAGCAGCCTCTGCCTACACCTGTGAAACAGCTTTAAGTTGTGAAAAAAAATTAAAGTCTCTGAAAATTGTTCTAAGTGCGTCCAGCAAATGGTGAAAAGTATATTCAAGAAATCTTTTAAATAATTTAGTTTTTAATCAGGCACATGAAAATATGTAATAGAAAATGTGATGCTTTGATATATGTATATATTGCATGTATTCAAAGCACGTTAAACCTGTCTATATTCTCAAACAATTGGGATTTCACAGTGGTGAAAATTTTTCAACATCCTTTTTTCTAGCCGTTTGAACTGTCCAGGAAATGACTGTTCTGTAGAGTCATCACACTCCACGTAACGGTAATGTAATACAACAGTCAGCTTTGCCCCCTCTCTCTCCAGCTGCTCTCCTTGGCCTCTGGTGGTTTCCACATTGCGAGTTCAATCACGATTATGTGGTGCTTGTCTTTCTAAGACTGGTTTATTTCACTCAACACAGCGATCTTCAGTTTTATCTACATTGTCACAAGATTTCATTATTTGGGTGATTGAATAGAGTTCAGCTGTGTGAATTTAACACATTTTTAAAGGAACAAATGTTAGACTAATATCAAGAAGATATTCAAATTCCTAGACTCTGCAGTAGTATTTCTTCCATGAGCGTGGTATTGACAGTACTGGATTAGCCCTCAAACACCCGCTACCTTTCTTCCCTACTCCTTTGTACTCTCCCCAGAACAACACCCCTTAAACCAATTTGCCTGTAACTGCATTTGTCAGAGTACTGTAATTCACTAGGATACACACAGCCAGAACCTTTCCAAAGGACTTCTGAACCTAACATGAAAATACCGTCCTGTCTAGCTGTCAAAAACAATATTAGTCAAATTTCTGTACTCAGCTAGCCTTTGCATTGAAAAGATTTGTGATGCTCAGAACAGCAGTGGTTATCTGACAACTTCAAAAATGGGGCATAAACTGGGGCTCGTGCTACCACCAAAGGCCACGTGGATGGGTATCCGTGGCCTGTGCTGAAACAGAGGGCCCTGTTGATGCTCACGGTCTGTACTGCCCCATTCACCATGTTGAGGCCTGTTGCTCATGCTCACCGCCACTGGAGACCATGTGGGCGCCCTGGTTTGTGCTGTTGCCCGAAACCATGTGGAAGTCCGTGATCCCTGCTCTCGCTGACTGTAAAGGGCAAAGAAGCCACCTTTACGGTGGTATTGATGACTTCAGACTCACAGGCTTCTGGGACAACTCCTAGCCCCATCCTCCCCTCCCCCAGTGAAAACAGTAACAGCCTAGCCAGAAAACCATCGAAGAGAGTTCTTAAAATTGTGACAAGGAGGCTGAAGGATGTGTAGCTCTCCACAGTTGAGGGCTTCTTGTAGGGGCTTGGGGGTGGGGGAGGACTCAGTTTTCTTTAAGACGTTGAGCACAGGGAGTTTGACCTTGTCCAGGGAGTATATGAGCAACATGAAAGGGACATTTTTTTTCTTTTTCTGGGGTTGGGGAGTCACAAGGCTGGGGGCAGACTTGGGAGGACTAGGAAGTGAGTGTAAATGGGGTGCATGATATAAAATTCCTGAATAATCAATGACATATTACAGTGGGAAAATAAAGTAAAATAAAAGAAGCGGATATAAAAAAGAAAAAAAGCTATGCGCTTGCATCTTAAACTTGTTGACTAGTTCCCACCTGCCTAGCATTTTTGGTCTCAGTGAATCAAATCGAGTTTCCAAAGGGAATATCCATCTATGGTTTCACAACCAGAGCAATTATATTTCTTTTCCACAGCTCTCGATCATCATCCCCCAAGTTCAGTGTTCACGTTGCAGCTTACGGGAGGAGACTGCAGGATCCGGATATCACATGCCCTGCAGGACGTGTATGAGTAAGAAACTGGTGACGCTGTGGACGCTGCCAGTCTTCACTGCGTTGTCTTATCATTTTTTATCAGAATCGACTCAATTAGCCTCTTCCTTTCCTGGAAGAACACACGGCTCCCAATCTTGGAGAGCTGCTGACGGGAAGTCTGTGTCATCCGGCCCCAAACACAGAAGGGCATTCTTCTGTTCTGCGGCAGTGATTTGTCTCAAAAGGACCACTCTCCCTATCGACTTCTGGGGAAAAAAAGAAATTCCCCAAATCATCCATGCACTTAAAATTTTTCTTTATTGTTCAGAGCTTCATATATATTTAATTTAAGATGGTGAAATACTCGCATTTCCTCTCCCATTCTACCCATACTCATTCCAACTTCATATCATTTTAAAATGATATAACCCATTAAGACTGCTTATTGCTGCCCATATGAGCCTGGGGATGGGGTTATCCTGGAATTTTGGCTGACTCCAATTACTATTTTTTGATTGGATTTGGTGATAGTAGGCTGATATGTGATATGGCTGTTCATATGACTCCTCCTTTGGGTTAGCCCTCCCTTCCACATCCTAATTTAATGCCCCATGCCCCTACGCGCCTCCCTGCTTGATCCTCTCTACCTGTACCGTTCTACAGGTCTACTTCTGCTTTACTTAGAACCTACTGCTTCCCCTCTTTAATGTGTACCCCCACACACACAAACACAAAGGGCTTCTTCCTAGTTTTCTGGCTTCCACGTGTGTTACAACTTAAACACAAAACAAAAAGTTAGAACCAGGATCCTCACATGAGGGGGAACATGCAGAATGTGTCTCTCTGGGCTCACCGTGCCTCATTTAGTATCTTTCCAGATGCAGTCACTGACCTGCCAATTTCATAATTTCATTCCTTTTAAAGCCAAATGATGTGCCATTGTATCTATGTAGCACTGTTTTCTCATTCATTCATCTGTTGATAGACACCCTTAGCCATCGGGGATTGCAAGTTAAAACTACTTTCAGATTCCATCTGACCACAGCAGAAAAGGCCCTCAGCAGGATTACAAATGTCAGCATGTAGCGGCATTTCATTTGTATTTTTATAAACAAAGCTTGCCTCAAGATCAGAAAAGTAAAACAGTCACGCTGGTCAGTCTTACAGACCAGTCAGCAATGCCACACAACTTTGATCCCAGTAGCCATACTAGCTTGCCATAGAAACCAGGTGGTCGTGGTACCCACCCTTAATCCCAGCGCTAGAGAGGAATATAGATGAGAGGAGACTCTTAGTCTCATTCTGAGGTTTTCTGGAGGCAGGATCACCATTTTCAGACTGAGGTCGAGGTAAGAGCTGGTGGCTGACTGCTTTGCTTTTCTGGTTTTCAGGTTGAACCCCAATATCTGTCTCTGAGTTTTTATTAATCATGTTTCAGCAACAAATGGTGTAAAGGAGACTCATATACTGTGGGCAGAGTATAAACTAGTCAAGCAACTTTGGGAATCAGTTTGAAGGTTTCTCAAGAAGGTAAACATAGAACTGCCATATGACCCAGCTATACACACTCCTGGCATGTACACAATGGGCTTTTATCCTACTGCAGAGACACTTGCACATCTGCGTGTACTGATCCTGTGTTCACAATAGCTAGGAAACTGAGTTGACTTCGGTGTCTATCAGCAGATGAATGAGCAAGGAAACAGTGCTGCATATATACAATGACGTATCATTTGGCTGTAGAGAGAATGAAATTTTCAGGAAATGACTGGATCTGGCAAGGAAAGAGACTCAATGAGACAAGGCAAGCCCAGAAATCAGTTCTACTTTCCAGCTATTGTGAACATAGCGGCAAATAAAAACTATGTGGCGTGCAAAAAAAAAAAAAAAAGAAGAAGCAATCAATAAAAACTGCCTATGAGCTATGCGAAAGTCTAATGGACTCAGCATCAAAGGAATTCAAAGATTCAAGTATGATCATGTGCCTGTAATGCATGCACACACAGAAACACACACACATAATTAAAAATAAACCTTGGGATCAGCAGTTAAAAGCACTTACTACTCTTCCAGGGGAGTCAGGTGAGGTGCAGTTCCCAGCACGTACGTGGTGGCTCACGATCAACTGGAAGCCCAGTTTTAGGGAATTTGATGCCTTCTTCTGGCCCCCACAAGTACTGCATACATATGATACAAGTGTCTATTGAGGCCAGAAGAGAGACTCGGGCCCTCTGGAATTATTGGGAGTTGAGAACTATCTGATGTAGGTACAGTAACCGCTCTGCACTGCTAAGCCATCTCTCTGGCCCCTTGATCGTAATTTTAAAAGCTTCTTGGGATTCTTCTTATGTTGGGTCCATATAGACATCCCCATAGGCGGCTTTTGTTGCATGATCTTTTTCTTGTATGTGGACATTCATGCTTTAAAAAATAAATAAGTAGCCAGCCGGAGGTGGCGCACGCCTTTAATCCCAGCACTCAGAGGCAGAGGTAGGCAGATCTCTGTGAGTTTGAGGACAGCCTGGTCTACAAGGTGAGTTCTAGGACAGCCAGGGCTACACAGAGAAACCCTGTCTTACAAAATGAAAAAAATAAATAGATAAATTAAATTTTAAAACATATGTGCTCAAAATCTAAAATAACCATGATTAAAGAAGTTTAAAAAAAAGAAGTGGTTGATGGCAATGCTTTATGAAATAAAGAGACGAAAATCAGAAATTCTAGAGGTGAAAGCTATAATACCTGAAGTGGGAAGCTGGCTGGAAGGACTCAGTAGGTCTGAATGTGCAGAAGAAAAGCAGCATCAAAAACATAGCATGTTAGAGATTTTGCTATCCAAAAAAAAAAAAAAAAAAAACAGGGCGGAAAAATAATAAACAAAAACGGCAGGTGTATAGGCAGTATGGGGCACCATAACATATACAAATATATATTATAGTACAGTAGTCTAAAGAGCAAAGGGAAATAGTCAAAGAATTATTGGTCAAAGATACCCCAAATTTCATGAAAATCTATATGTCCACCTGAGATAAATGCAAAGATACACACAATGCAGCAACAAAAAAATTTGAAAAGCCGAGACAAAGACAGATGAGTGGTGACGGAGGTCTGGACTGGGACAAGGGAAGGGACAAGAGTGGCAGGACACGGGGTGGAGCTTCCCTTGAGATCATGAAAATGTAAGCTTGATCGTGGTGATGGCTATATAGCTGAACATGTTTTAAAATATTGGCCTGTATGTCTTTACACGGACAAATTATGTGCACATAAATTGTATTTCAGTGAAGCTGTTCGATTTTCACTAGTGATTGGGACAGTTGTAGCAATCACTATCAAAGGCCGATTTCTCACATAAAATGTCAGGGCTGTGTCTACGCATTCATTCTCTTAACTGCCACGCTTAGTTTTCATGTTATCCCCAAATAAGTATTTTCATGATAATATTTCATGGCCATTTGTATAAGATGAAAACATTTTCTTTAAATTCTTTTGCTGTGCTTGATGACACTTAGAGCACTTACGACAACTTACTTTCAAGAAAGAACAGAGACTGCTTCTCAGATCTGCGTAAAACACTGTGTTTTCACACCTTTTATCCTCGCTGTTATTTGCTTTGGAGAAAGTGGAGGAGTGTTGGCCTGGCTATCCAGAGACTTGCTTTCAGGTCAGGAGCAGTGGCCCCTGCCTGGAGTATTCAGATAGCAGAGGCAGTAGATTGTCAGCTCAAAGCCAGTGTGAGCTACATAACAAGATCCTGTCAGAGAGAGAGAGAGGGAGGGAGAGAGAGAGAGGGAGAGAGACAGAGACAGAGAGAGACAGAGATGTTTGACTTTCTAGGCTAAGCTCTACTCTTTGCTAGGCAAGACAGAACAGCAAACATTCTTAATTTTATGCACATTTGTCAAAAGTGGGGGTCTTTTTGATAATTAGTAGTTACGATAGTTCAAATTACAATGAAAATATATGGAAGGAAAGATGTGAAATCAAGAACCTTTATATTGATTACTACATTGAAAACAAGTGGCTGTAACCAAAGGCTGGTGCGCTCTCCTTAGGGGTTCCCTCTCTAGACAGAGTCACAGGTTTATGCTGACCTGCCTCTTTCCTGGGACTCCCCTTAGAGGCAAGAGAAGCCGCCCCAGCCCAGCCCAGCCCAGAAGACAAGAGCTGGAGCCTTAGGAGGAAAGCTCCCTCCCAAGTACAAGAACCCTTGCAGACTCCTGTGACTTAGGATACACAGAGCCTTGTGTATTCTCATTTGACCAGAGGTGAGGGCCTGAAAGCATCATCCCTGTGTGATCAACGAACCTAGAAACAGCAGCTTTTTGCACAATGGCGTTAAACAGGCCTCTGTTTATTTCCTTTGGACTCCAAATGCCTCTTTCTAGTGTCTGTGCTCTGAAAGGAGATGTTATGTTTGTTTGTGTTTTCTCTCCTAACATCTGTTACAACTCATACAAAGCCTTAGGGAATATGAAGTTTCTGTCCAAACACATAAAAAACCCACTCCAGCTCCCCAGCTAAGGCCATAGTTGTAGTTAAGAGCTACAGTGAGGTTCATCCTTCCAAACATGTATTTTCCATCTTACCCATGGCCACACTTTTTTCTGCGTGTGACTCCTCACATCTGAACTGGGTTTTCCCAAAGTGAGGATTTTGCCTTGACATCATCACATTTCTCTTCTGAGAAACGGGCTTTCTAGAAACTTCGTTCAGCATTTCCTGCCAAATACACTTCTTCATTCACCCTGTAGTTGACTTTCTCAGAGAATCCCCTCCTGCTGTGACCTAGGTTTCTGTTGTTGTTATTTTATTGTATCTTAGGTCTTAGGATAAGATTTGCTGACCTGAAATCTCCAGAATCGATGTTCATAAATCCAAACTATGCTCTGGCAAGTACCAAATGAGGGTAATATAGGTAATAAAATGCCTAGAACACTCACTGAACGCCAGGCACTTTTTGTAGGTCATATCATCATGTGCACAACTTTATGACATTTCATCTACACAGTGGCCCTGTGAGGGAAACTGAGGCCTAGCTGAATTTCTTGCCGGAGATAACAGTGTGAATAGATAAGGGAGCTGGCTTTCCACAGAGGGCTGTCTGCTGGCCTTTCTGTGGTGGCTGCTGCCATGTAACGGTGCGCTGTTAGCTTCTAAGCTGGAGTTTGCAGGCTCAGGGGAGCTGGAAGCAGTTGGCATTCCTCTCCACAAACTCTCCGCCCCAGTTCTTACTCCTAGCTCCCCATTTCTCCCATTCTTCTAGTCTTTCCCAGGGGCAGCCTTTGAGGAAACCTAGCTGCAGCTAGAGGCAGCCTAGGAAGCTAGTTGGCTGGTCTTTCACACCCTGCCCCCCAGGAAGCAGCCTCATAGGGTTGAGTCTTGTCACCCTCTTGGTTTTTACAAACCTCTTTTTCGTGCAAACTGTGTGGCAATTTAGCGTTCCGGGTCTGAGTGGCTTGGGGTTTTCTCCCACTGCAGGAGGAAGGGGATATTGGAAAGACATTGCATGACTCACTCTGCCAGGAAACCTATAGAAACCAGCTTATGAAACAGCTGGATCCGAGAGCTGAGACACGGAGGAGCTGAGACTGCGAAGCACTTCTGTGCAAGGGAAGCCACAATAACCAGTTTTCCTTCTTTAGATCTTGAAAGATCCAGAGGAAGAGAACTAAACTGGAGAGCAGCCCCTTCACTAGAAGAGGCAAGTTTTGCAAACCGATGCAGGAATTCTGTCACTTAAAGTTAGAGAAATAGTTGCTGGGCAGAAACAAACCAACAACAACCACAAAAGATAGGAACCAACAAAACCAGATAACCCTATAGACCTGCTCGCCGATTCTTTTCTCCCACCACGTGGGTCCATTTTCTATTCCTCTAGGATAAAGAGATCCCCTCTCCCTTGATGGGTCAGGGTCATCTTCCTTCCCTTCCCTAGCTGGTTGCCTAGAGCTTGGTGAGGCGCCCTGGACATATTGCCTGGGAACCACTTTCCCCTTGAACAGTTCTTCTTAGCCCCAGAGCAGACATTACAGTTTGAATGTGACATGCCCCCATCGGCTCATGTGTCTGAACACTTGTTAACCAACTGGTGGTGCTGTTTGGGAAGCTGTGGAACTCTGGGGACTCAGGAATGGACGCCCCCAGGAGTGAACCACAAGCTGGCCTTGAGGCCTATATCCCAGTCCTCCTCCAGGTCCCATGCTTAGCTGCTTCTCTGACACTGGGATGTGAGAAACCCCAGCCGTCCACCAAAGCCTGTACTGTGAGCCCAAATAAAGCCCTCCCTTCCCTCAGTGCCTTTGTCAGGGAATTTGTCATAGCAGCCGAAAAAAGAATAAGATCAGGTTTTGTGTACACATGTTGAACCATGTGTTTATTTAACTTGGAACTTCTGGAGAGGATCCCTTAGGAGGAGTTCAAACTTCATTTGAATGTGAATAGAGTTTTAATGAACTTTGAATTATCGAATCTGATGAAGATTTCTTACCATCTTCTGTGTTCCCTATGGAGAATGATCTACGACCGTCATTTTGTTTGCTTTTGTTTGTTTAGAATTTATTTGAGTTTATTAAGTACACAGCAGGAGTAAAAGACTAAGACAGTAAGCAAGCAGCAGATGTGAGACACCGCTGTAACAAAACAGCCAGCTGGAGCCTCTGGTCCACAAAGAGGGTCCTGGGCAGAAAGTCTTTTCCTGGGTGAGTCTTCCAATAAGCCGTTACTCCAGATGTTTTTCTCTCAGGGCACAAACTGCAGCCGAGCTTTTGTCTGGAGAAGGTGCCTTAAAATGATTTGCCTGTTTAAGAACACGGGGTTTTAACTCTGGTCTCTTTGTTTTTAACGCCTCAGTATTTTTACTCTTCAGCTGTTTATTGTTCCCTTTAAACCGTGCTGTGGGGACCTGCCCACCCCTGAACAGGGGCTCGTGGAGGACACTCTAAGGCAAACACACTTAGGTCTGTAGTGTGCCTGTGTAGTTGAGTCGGGGGAGAGGGGAGGGGAGCTGGGCAGAGCTCATCTCCAGAGTCAGCCTGGCAGGGAGCTCAGCATTGCTATTCTGGGTCTTAATAAAAGCAGCTGTGCCCACCTCTTTTGCAAAAATGTTCCCTTTCTGGAAGGATGAGTTCTTTAGGTGGATTTTGATCAATTGTGACAATTATTATTTATTTGAGTTCCCAAAGTGTTTCTCCTAAATAGCAGTGTGAACTACTGTCTTGCTGGACCTTGTCGTCTCTCCTCTCCTTCTGGGATCAACTTGCTGCAGATGGCGGACACCCAAACATGTCTTCTTCAAAAATAAACCAAATAAACAGGTAACAGTGAAAAACTGAATGGGAGGAATTATTTGGGATGGGCACATTGAGAAGACGGAACTGGGAGCTCATTGGATCTTTGTCTCTCTTCCCAACGTGGCCACATAGAACAAATCTCCTTTATCTGCTTTTCACTATTAGTTGTTTGCATGATTGGCTAATTAGGGGTAGGTGGCTCTGATACAGTACTGTTCTCCAAGCCAAACTGCCAATATTATCATGAGTTCAGTTGTGACTGCTAGTAAGACGTAGCCACAGCTGGCCTTGTTGACTATTGATAACTTCACACAACATAATAGTTGGCTGTCATAGGATGTGGCTGGGACTGTCCTCTGAGCCAAACCGTCATCGTCTTCACAAGTCCAACTGTGCCACTTGCGAAAGGTCATCACAGGTAATCTTGCGGGGTTGTTGACTGTTGGTAGTCTCCATAGGAGGGGAGGCAGGGAGGTCTTGGGACTCCCACCCAAGTATCCAGACATACCTCTCCAAGAATATGCAATTTCTTCCTAATTGCAAGCGGCCCCAGAAAGGGAGTAGAAGTATGTAGATCGGGAGGGACCAGGAAGAGGGCTCCATCTTCGGAGCCACTGGAAAGTTATTGTCCATGTGGAGTGCTTTTAGGACCACCCTCATTGCTGCCCCTAATTTCTTACCTGTAAGTAAACCTAATAAATTCATTGGTTCCCCCAGAGGGAACTGTGCTGGAAATGTACCTCAGGTTGTTTGGGGCTTTATAAGGAAGGGAGGTAGATGTTGCCTAGTTTCTCCTTACCACAGAGAAACTTACAGCAGTGACTGAACCTGGTTTATTGAGGCAGGTAGGGCCCAGGCTGATATCTATCACCTGTAACTATCATCTTTAGGAGGCATGGTGGGCCTCAGCTTCCAGCAATCTTTTCTCCTTATGCAGTTTCCTTCTCTAGGACTATATTCTATGTTCATACATCTACAACTGCCTTAGCAGTCAGTGACTCTCAAATCTATGTCACAATATGGGACATAGATGTTCAGTATTGAGATTCCCTCTTGATGGATTTTTCCTGTGGCTAATATGAAATGTCCTTCTTTGACTCTTTTGATTGATTTTAGTTTGAAGTCTATTTTGTTAGATATTAGGATAGCTATAGCTGCTTGTTTCTTAGGTCCATTTGATTGGAAAATTGTTCCCAACCCTTTACTATGAGGTGATGTCTGTCTTTGAGGTTGAGGTGTGTTCCTTGAATGCAGCAGAAGGATGGGTTCTGTTTTTGTATCCAATCTGTTAACCTGTGTCTTTTTATAGGTGAGTTGAGTCCACTTATATTAAGGGATATTAATGATCAGTGATTGCTAGCTCCTGTTATTTTAGTTCTGGTTGTTTTGCGTATCTTTCCCTTCTTTGGGATTTTCTGTTGCGAGATCATTTATTCTGTGTTTTTGTAGATGTAGATAACTTCCTTGGATTGGCATTTTCCTCCTAGTACTTTGTGTAGGACTGGGTTTGTGGCTAGGTATTCGTTAAATCTGGTTCTGTCATGGAATATCTTGTTTTGTCCATCTATGGTTATTGAAAGTTTTGCTGGGTATAATAGTCTGGGCTGGCATCTGTGGTCTCTTAAAGTCTGCATAATGCTTGACTGTGACCTTCGGGTTTTCATTGTTTCTACTAAAAAGTCAGGTATAATTCTGATAGGTCTGCCTTTATATGTTACTTGGTCTTTTTCCTTTGCTGTTCTTAATATTCTTTCTTTATTCTGTATGTTTAGTGTTTTGATTATTATGTGGCAAGGGGACTTTTTCCTTTGATCCAGTCTATTTGGTGTTCTGTAAGCTTCTTGTATCTTCATATGCATATCTTTCTTTAGGTTGGGAAAGTTTTCTTCTATGATTGCATGAGAAAACGTGTAAAGTTGGAGTTACCAGAGAGTGTTGCCAAATAACACTTGGCATCAGCATCTTGCCTTGCCTTTGTTAATCCCAGTCACAGGAGCATGATATATGGAGGGTGGGGTGAATACACATTTTTAAAAATGTAATTATTTTATGTTCATAGATTTTTTTCTGCATGTGTGTCTGTGCACCATGTGTGTGCAATGCACACAGAAACCAGACAAGGGTATCAGACCCTCTAAAAATGGAGTTACAAACAGTTATGGCTGCCATGTATGTACTGGGAATTGAACTCCAGTCTGCTGGAAGGACATCAAGTGCTATTAACTGTTGAGCCAGCTCTGCAGCTCCCAGACACACTCTTTTTTTTCAGATTCAAATAGACAGAGGTCAAAGTAGTTAGTATCTTTGACGTGAGGATATGCCTAGAAACTGTGAGACTTTCTGTGGGAACTGAGGTTTGGGGGAACACCAAGAGTCTGCCTGGACATTTCTCTTCAAGAATTTGAGGCTGCATGGCCATCTTGGAATATGACTGTGGTGCATGTTGGGGTTTGCAGAAGTTAACTATTTTCAATCACATGAGAAACCAATTATCTTACTCACAGGTAATATATCATTTCTTTCTCACTCATTCACATGAAAAAAAAAAGCGTTTTTAAATTCTGCCTTTGCAGTCGATGTATTCGGACTGGCAAATCACATTCTTGTTCTTCAGAATGATTGCCTGTGGCTTGGGACCTGAGGAGATCCTATAGGAGCCATGACTCAAACGCTGTTCCAGGCACATCTCTCCAAAACTAACAAAGAAGAGTCCAACTGGCAGGGGCCTTCTAGAGTCTGATTTCAGCCAAATTCTTGTGAGCACAGAAAGAATCCAGAAAAGTGAGCAGGTAACCTTTTCCATCTTTTTGCTTTTCCCTGCAGGTAGAAAGATCTGCCTTCATTATTAAGAGTTTGCAGATCCTTTGTTGTAGGTGAAGGGAATGTAGGTGAGATTTAGGAAATAAACCAGCATGTCATAGATAGTGTGACCACATGCAGCTATTGTAAAAGAAGGCTGGAAGAGGTTTGTGTTTCTTGAGCTTTTTAGTGATTTAAGAGCCAATTTTATGGTTTTTTGCTGTCCCTGTGTTCTTGTGTTCTATTTTCATATTAACACGTTGTTACTGTGATGTCCCATTTTAATGCATTAGCTGTATTTTCCCACTATGAAATGGCACAAAATCATGCTCATTATAATCTTGGGATGGGGAAGAGTCCCTTATAACTTAGGTTAGCCTGGACCTCTTATGCAGGGGAGACTGACCTTGAATTCTGGATCCTTTTAACTCCACCTCCCAATCACAAATGTACTGTGATTACAGGCATTTGCTACCATGCCTAGTAAACACTGCAATCTTCAGTGGTTATCTCTATACCCAGACAGGCTGTATGGACAGACTTTGGGAAACTAGCTTGCAGGCTTCATGAGGATCCTTTCAGCTTTGACATTCTAGCTGGTTGTCTCTTGCCAACTGGAGATCTGGTATCAGATGACTAGGCCTGGGGGTTTGTCTGTATTCCCTTTGGTTCTGACTGGGCAAGTCGTTTGAAACCTCTTACCCACATTGGCTTTTCCCACCTCACTGGGTTTCTCTGAGTCAATGAGACAATAAGTGCCAAGTGTTTACTAAGTGCTTATCCCTGCAGCATGTGCTTGAATCAACCATTACTATCAATGGAAAAATCACAGTACAACAGGACCAACTGGGCTTTGCTGCAGGGCACCATGGTTCTGAACACTTCAGCTTTAAAGCTACTGAATGCATGCATACTTGACTGTCTTGGGAAATGGCTTACTGGCACTTCTAGCTAATGCTGTCTGGCTGTCACAGAGCCTAACTCCAGTCGCCTTGACACCAGGAGAAGATGAACATCAACAGGGACTCTGAGTTAAAGAGAGAAACTCTAGTTGTCATGCTTTTGTTTAGAGACTCCATGCTAGTCTTAAAGTCACAAAACCTCTGGCTCAGCCTCTCACGGGCTGGAATTTCAGACCTCCAAACCCTCCTTAGGTGCCTTTTTAAGTGTGATGGAACCGTTTCCTCCTTACAACATGAACATCACACCACTGATTTGAAGGGGATTTGTTTCTGTTTGCTCTTAAATGAGTTTGGGCTAGTTCTCATGAAGGGTGGACATAAAAGTCGAGGTGAGCTTTGTATTTTCCTATGGGAGTTTTTCTAAAATTCAGGAGAATAACCCTGCCTTTGACGTAAGTCCCTTTACGAAAAGTGACTGTTTTCTGCATATTTGAATCTTTCATGCTCGGTCCTGACAGCATTATCTGAAGTCAGCGTTGTCATTAGCCCTCTTCCACAGATGATAAAAGTGAGACAGAGAAAATGAACTAACCCGAAGCTGTGGGACCGTTGAGCAGCCAAGCGGCTGTTCGAAACCAGATGTTTTGGCTTAGAAAACGTGCTCTTACCATACCAAACCCAGTGTCTCAACAGTTGCCTTATTATGATGGAACCTCCTTATCCCCACTTAAAATCAGTCTAGCCCCCGTTCAGGGGAATAACATGATGATCAAAGGTAGACTCAGATGCTCACCTTACCTACCCGCATACTGTGTGACTCTGTGGGCTGGTCATCTGTCCCTTTGTTTCCCTGCACAGAAAGTGGAAATGGTTTCATGGGGCCCTTGTGGATCATAAATAAAGGGCTTGCAACTCATTGTACCTGCTGGCTATAATTAGTTTCTGCCTGCAGGATTGAATATAAATTTGTCACATTCATCAATTTATCACAAGATGCTTTAAAGTTAGATCCTTCTGTGGTTTGTCTAAAGTGTCACGACTTGGAGTTTTGGAGAGGTTCCTTTCCTTGGAGCAGCTGGAGCTCCTTGTGGACTGATGTCATGGTTCCTCCCTGGTCTCTGTGTCCCGGCTTCCTGGCAAAGATTAAATGTGGCTCATTCTTGAAGGGAATTCTTTCTTGAGTCTTTTTCTACAAGCAAGAGCCTTTCTCCTCACTCAAACTTTTATTTTGCCTTTTCATTTTAGAGTTTTCTTTTCTTTTCCTTTTTTTGTGTTTGTTTGTTTTTAAATATCTTCCTTCCTCCTCACCAGAAAGTTAGTTTGGAGAGCTAATTTGCAGTGATTCTCTGAACTTCTACAATGTCATGCTCACTCATCCTCTTTAACTAGCTGTGTTCTTGCCAAAACAGAACTTTAAAAACCTCTGAGTTCAGACATAGTGAGGTCCTAAGAAAGCTTTGAAAACCATCTCTCTAAAGATCACAGAAAATGGGGCACTCCCAAGAAGGGACTATTTCTTTCCTTTTGCAATACGTGAAATAGGAAAATAATAATAAAAAACCCCAGAGTACTAGAGGGGCTCAGGTTTTTTTTTTTACAGGATTTCTTTGTGTAGCTTTGGCTGTCCTTGAACTTCAGTCAGGGTCTGTGTTAATATCCATGGCCCATGTTGCCGCTAAAGGCCATGTGAACACTTGGAGTCTGCGGGCACCTAGGACCAAGTTATTGTCTGAAGGCCATGCTGCTGCCACAGCCATAGAGATCTGTGTGACCTACACTGCCATCCTGGGCCATGGTTTTATCTGGGTCTGGGTTGCTGCCAAGGGCCATATCCATGTTGATGTTCATGGCTCATGTTACCACTGAGGACAGTGAGGATAAGGCTGCAGAGCTGCCTCTGCCCCGGCTGGATGGTTAAGATCCTTCCCGGTAAGCCACCACCTCATGGTACTATACAGATTTTTAGATATGTGTTAAAGCAAGATGTGAACATTAGCCAATAAGAGGCTGAAACTAATGGGCCAGGCAATGTTTAAAAGAATACAGTTTCCGTGTAATTATTTTGGGTAAAGCTAGCCAGTGGCTGGGAGCTGAGAGGTGGGAAGCAGCCCACCACTCCTACTACACATGAGGCTGTAACCTACTGGTAAGGTTTTTTCAGCATCTTCTCCTTCAGCAGCTACATGGCATCTCCTTGACTCTGCCTACCCTCTCTCTCTCTATTTCTTATAGCCTGGCTATATTCTGCTTAGCCATTGACCAAAACAGCTTTATTCATTAGCCAATAAAAGCAACACATATACAGAAGGGCATCTCAAATCATCCCCCTTTTCTGTCTAATTAAAAATAAAGGTTTTAATTTTAACATAACAAAACAGTTATCAAGTAAGAATTATAGTTACAATACTTCTTTGTGACTATAAAGTTTCATATCTAATTTATCTTTTATCATAACCAAGGAAAACTATAACTATCTGGTCTTCAACTTTATCAAAGACTCCAGAAGGATATATAATATTACCTAAGTAAACAGGAAGTGCATTGTAAGTAACTTCCAAAACTCCAGAATTGACAGAAATATCTCGCTGCCTGGACAGTCACCCAAAGTTTTTCTATAATGTTGGGGCATCCATCTTCAGTCAACAGGCCTATAGTAACCAGCAGATTTTTCCATTAATCAGGAAATTAGAAGATCTGTTCTGCCTATATTGGCAGTTTGTCAGTTACTTTTTTCTGTGTCCTGCAGAATGTCTGGCAGTTTCTTTGTGAAGCAGGAACCCTGAAGGACCATTCTGTCTTTTGGAATGTTCAGCAGTCATTTTTCTGTGGGTCCTGAATGTCCAGTTCTTACATCATATCATAAAGCAGTCCAGGCAAGAGTAGTTTCTTACCCAAATGGCTAGCCTTGTCACACTGAAGGCAAATTCCATAAGAAGTTTCTTCAATGCCCATCAACCTCTCTGAAGTAATTGGTGTTGCCAGATGCAGACATGTCTCATTGTCGAGAAAAGTCTAAGTTCTTAAAACATTAATGCCATATTCTGTAGGTCTTTGAAAGGTTTGAAGAATAACTGTCCATTTGAAATATATCTCTGTACATCAATAAAACCTAACTGACATGACTACAGTTTGATTATTATATAGAACTATTTATTAATCCATAATTTTTAATTATACATTACATTTTTAAATGAGCCTCATGGACAGAATACTTTAAACAAGATTAGAAATATACATACAACAAAACTGTTTGTTCTGCCCAGTCCAACATGGCAGAGGTATGTTCACCACATCTGCGAGTCAAGCACAACGCCCCAGCTCAGGGGAAGTAGCAGGTCTACATTGCCATTAAGCAATTTGTAACACATTGCTCACAAACCCCATTTAAGTGCAAGACCTCCAGAAAGAGCCAGAGTTCATTCTGCCAGCACAAACCAGGAAACTGGATCTTAAAGAAGCCATGCAATTTTTTTTTTTGCTAACACTGAGTCAGAAAGACTTCTCTTAAAGGAGCCATGTTTCTGCTTGCCACTAGCAAACAGAGTCTATTTGAAAAAAATGTGGCTACCAAGAAGCTGTGCTTAACTCTTTTATTTGTGTCTAGAATTCCTTTCCAAGCACTCTCAGCTTTTATGTGGATGTAGTTTTCTCATGTTGTGGCACCATTTGTAGACAGAGACTGCTCCTTTGTTTCCTGGTCACTCAGATCATATAATCACACAGAAACTATATTGATTACAACACTGTTTGGCCAATGACTTAAGTGTATTCCTAGCTAGCTCTTTTCTTAAATTAACCCATTTCTATTCATCTGTGTATCACATGAGGCAGTGGCATCTTTCTCCTTCGGCAGCTACATTGACTCTGTCTTCTCTCTATATCTCTTTCAGCTGGCTATATTCTGCTAAGCCATTGGCCAAAACAGCTTTATTCATTAGTCCATAAAAGTAACACATATACAAAAGGACATCCCACATCGCGTGTACACTGCCTCACATGTAGAGGTCAGAGGTAAAGTTGCAGGAGTTTGGTCCTCTGCTTCAACAGTGTAGATCCTGGGACCCAAACTCAGGTTTCCAGGCTTGACAGTAAGTGCCTTTACCTGCTAATCACTGTTTTGTAGACTCCTGAATGGATATGTTAAAGATTCCTTCAGGGAATATTCTCAAGGGGGGAAATTTAGTACTACATTCTTGTAATTAGGATTTTTTTTTGTCTTTTGGAACAGAGTTTCTCTGAGTAACAGCCCTAGCTGTCCTTAAAGTAGCTCTTGTAGACCAGGCTGGCCTCAAACTCACAGAGATCCACCTGTATCCAATTCCTGAGTGCTGGGATTAAAGGTGTATACCACCTCGCCTGGCTGTAATTAGTTTTTAAAACCAGATAGTGTACTCATATGACTATTATACATAAAAATTGACACTAAATGCCTTCAAGAAATGAACAAATTGGGGGTGGAATTCAGCAGTTAAGAGCTTTTGCTATTCTTGCAAAAGACCTAAGTTTGGTTCCTAGCACCCAGATCAGACAACTCACAACTGTCTATAACTCCTGCTCCACACACAGACACACATACAGACATACACACACACACACAGACACACACACACACACCATGTACAAATTGTAAAATAAAACACACACACATATAGTTTTAAAAATAAAATAAATCTTTAATTTTTATTACAGAGTGAGACTACAGAAATGTCTCGGCAGCTAAGAATACTTACTGCCTTTTCAGAGAACTCAGGTGATGTGGGAGTGTCATATATCAATCTGTTGATTTCATTGGCTAAGTAATAAACAAACTGCTTGGGCTCATAGCTTAGAACATAGGTGGGTGGAGTAAACAGAACAGAATGCTGGGAGGAAGAGGAAGTGAGCTCAGACGGACAGCTCTGCTCCCTGGAGCAGAGACGCCATGCTCCCGGCTCCTGGGTAGACACACGCGATGAAGCTCCGACCCAGGATGGACTTAGGCTAGAATCTTCCCGGTAAGCGCACCTAGCTGTGCTACATAGAATATTAGAAATGGGCTAGTCCAGGTGCGAGAGTTAGCCTAGAAGAGGCTAGATAGAAATTGGCCAAGCAGTGTTTAAATGAATACAGTTTGTGTGTTGTTATTTCGGGGCATAAGCTAGCAGGCAGCCGGGGTGCTGGGGACGCAGCCCTGCCGCTCCTATTACTACACTCAGGTTCCATTTCTAGCATCCACATGATGAATCACAACTATCTATAACTATATTTCCAAGGCTTCTGCAGGCTCCAAGCATGTATATAGTACACATATACATGCAAGCAAGACACTTATGCATAGAAAATAAAAATAAACTTTTTAATTATTATTTAGAAGGAGTGTACAAATTTTCGTTCTTTGACCTGGCAATTCCACCGGAATAAAATTATCCCAAGGAATAATGTAAAATATGTAACTATGTAAAATACTTAATACTAGTATACACACAACATTATTGGTAGCAAATAAAGACTTGAAAAAGGCCAGAAGTATGTTAGTAGAGAATTGGAATAAGCTATTTTTAATATGCTACAAGCCACAATATTATAGAGTAATTGCTCAGCCATCTTTTCACAAGTGACTTACCAGAACCAAGGAATCTGGTAAAGGCTAAACCAAAAAGCAAAGCATTTTTGGCACTTTGTGAATAAAGTGGCTGTCTTTGCTGTAGGTTTTTTGCTGTAGCTAACTTCCCTTTCTGCTACATTTTGGGAATTAATTCCCTAGTTCAGAACAGTTTCCTACTGCCAGGCCCTGTTTCTCTCTCCTAGGTAAGCACAGAGATCTGCCTTCCTGCATTTATCTTTATCACCAGGCATTTGGGTCCCGGCATAGAACATCCCACTTAAGATATTCACCGGTCTCCAAGGACCTAGAATTACAACTGCCCAAGCTGCTGCTCTGGTTTTATCCCACTTAAAAGATTCTTAACTCCTTATGCTCACTTTTACCTCAGTTTACTGATGGTTTTAGTTCAGGACTCTCAATGACAGCAGAAGGGATAATTAACTGCAACCCAGAGAAAGACCCACAACCCCCACTATCAGAACGGCTGATAACAGCATAGCCCGGAACTGATAACTTAGGGGCCTGGGCCTCTTCTTGACTAGAGCAGTAAGTCTAACTCCAGACCTAGGCCTGTAGAAACTGTAGCGTCTGGTGAATGTACTATCTGGATAAGGGCCATCAGCTTCCCCTAGGTTGCCTGGTTACCTGGTGGCCTCTGTGTATACTGGGAGAAAAGAAGCGCCTGCTGATTTAAACAATCCATGCCCTATTCATAATTTTACTGACAATGAACTTTTCTAACCTCCTAAAAATGTAGTGTAGTGTACTAACCTTTTCCTCTAGAATCCCCTGATAGTTTACTTCCTTTCTTAACTAACTTTCTCCGTTAAGGAGTTCACTGGACATGTACTAACCACTCCCAAGAATTTTTCTTCTCTCTTCTCTTCTCTTCTCTTCTCTTCTCTTCTCTTCTCTTCTCTTCTCTTCTCTTCTCTTCTCTTCTCTTCTCTTCTCTTCTCTCTCTTCTTTTCTCTTCTCTTCTCTCTCTCTCTCTCTCTCTCTCTCACTGTGTGTGAAAACCCATATCTAATTTTCTATGGGGCAAAAGAATTTCAGCCCTGGAACCTGCTAGGGCTGGAGAGTTGCTAGTTTTAAGGGTCTATATGACTAGAAACATTTGTAAATGGGTAGAATCATGTAGAGCTAAGAACTAAGAACAAGGTAAAACAAGAGAGATCAAGGAAGAATAAAGAATGAGAGAAGAAAAAAGAAACGTAGACAGACAGAACCTGTCATGAGTAGATTTTTTTACTCGTCAGATCTTTACCCTCAGATTTTCAGCTTCCTTTAACTCAGCCTGGTGTCTTTAATTGAACCCTGAAAGGAAGCCTTAAAGGCTAAAAATTTTAAGGCTCCGTTAATAATACACTTGTATCACAGAGTGGAAAGTATCTATTACAATTTGGTCAGTGGAAATTGAAATTGAATGACACAGGGAGTTTAATAAATAAGATTTTTTTATTGATATGGAGTCTCCCTGTGTAGCTTAGGCTGACCTCAAACTCAGATTCACTTTGTAGCCCAAGCTGGTCATGAACCTCCTGCTCTAGCTTCTCAGATTCTAGGATTACAGATTCATAACTTTATGTCTGTATAAGGCATGAACTAATTAATATGAAATTTTATATGTGTTCATGTAAAGGTGTATCTTGAATTGTGTCCACCTCAAAGGTACCTTTGCAGGATTTTTTGTTTTGTTTTGTTTTTGTTATTGAAAGAAAAAAAAAAGAAATTCTCGCCTCCTCCCAGCCTCCCATTTCCCTCCCCCTCTTCCCCCACTTCTCTCCCCTTCCCTGTCCAGTCCAGAGAGCAGTCAGGGTTCCCTGCCCTGTGGAAAGTCCAAGGTCCTCCCCCCTCCGTCCATGTCTAGGAAGGTGAACATCCAAACTGGCTAGGCTCCCACAAAGCCAGAACATGAAGTAGGATCAAAACCCGAGCCATTGTTCTTGGCTTCTCATCAGCCCTCATTGTTCGCCATGTTCAGAGAGTCCGGTTTTATCCCATGCTTTTTCAGTCATAGTCCAACTGGCCTTGGTGAGCTCCCAATAGATCAGCCCCACTGTCTCAGTGGATGGGTGCACCCCTTGTGGTCCTGACTTCTTTGCTCATGTTCTCCCTCCTTCTGCTCCTCATTGGACCTTGGGAGCTCAGTCCAGTGCTCCAGTGTGGGTCTCTGTCTCTATCTCCATCCATCACCAGATGAAGGTTCTATGGTGATATGCAAGATATTCGTCAGTATTGCTATAGGATAGGGTCGTTTCAGGTTCTCTATCCTCAGCTGCCCAAGGAGCTAACTGGGGACATCGCCCTGGGCACCTGGGAGCCCCTCTAGGTGCAAGTCTCTTGCCAACCCTAAGATGGCTCACTTAATTAAGTTATGTGATTCTCTGCTCCTCTATCCAACCTTCCTTTCTCCCAATCATCCCGTTTCCCCAAGTTCTCTCCATTCTCCCCTTCTTACTTTTCTCTCCCCATCTCCTCTTACCCCCATCTCACCCCACCCCCAAGTTCCCAATTTTTTACCCGGCAATCTTGTCTACTTCCCATACCCAGGATAACAACTATATGTTTTTTGGGGGGTTCACCTTCTTATATAGCTTCTTTAGGATCACAGATTATAGACTCAATGACCATTATTTGTGGCTAGAAACCAATTATGAGTGAGTGCATCCCATGTTCCTTTTTTTGGGTCTGGGATACCTCACTCACGATAGTGTTTTCTATTTCCATCCATTTGCATGCAAAATTTGAGAAGTCATTGTTTTTTACCGCTGAGTAGTACTCTAATGTGTATATATTCCACACTTTCTTCATCCATTCTTCTATTGAAGGACATCTAGGTTGTTTCCAGGTTCTGGCTATAACAAATAATGCTGCTATGAACATAGTTAAGCAAATGATTTTGTCATATGATAGGGTATCTCTTGGATATATTCCCAAGAGTGGTATTGCTGGGTCTAGGGGTAGGTTGATCCCGAATTTCCTGAGAAACCGCCATACTGATTTCCGAAGTGGTTGCACAAGTTTGCATTCCCACCAGCAATGGGTGAGGGTACCCGTTCCTCCACAACCTCTCCAGCAAAGGCTATCATTGGTGTTTTTGATTTTAGCCATTCTGACAGGTGTAAGATGATATCTCAAAGTTGTTTTGATTTGCATTTCCCTGATTTCTAAGGAGGTAGAGCATGATCTTAAGTGTCTTTTGGCCATTTGAACTTCTTCTGTTGAGAATTCTCTGTTCAGTTCTGTGCCCCATTTTCTAATTGGGTTAATTAGCATTTTAAAGTCTAGTTTCTTTGGTTCTTTATATATTTTAGAGATCAGGCCTTTGTCTGTTGCGGGGTTGGTGAAGATCTTCTCCCAGTCAGTGGGTTGCCTTTTTGTCTTAGTGACAGTGTCCTTTGCTTTACAGAAGCTTCTCAGTCTCAGGAGGTCCCATTTATTCAATGTTTCCCTTAATGTCTGTGCTGCTGGGGTTATACATAGGAAGCGATCTCCTGTGCCCATCTGTTGTAGTGTACTTCCCACTTTCTCTTCTATCCGGTTCAGTGTTTTCGGGCTGATATTGAAGTCTTTAATCCATTTGGACTTGAGTTTTGTGCACGGTGATAGATATGGATCTATTTTCATTCTTCTACAGGTTGACATCCAGTTGTGCCAGCACCATTTGTTGAAGATGCTTTCTTTCTTCCATTGTATACTTTTAGCTCCTTTATCAAAAATGAGGTGTTCATAGGTTTGTGGGTTAAAATCTGGGTCTTCTATACGATTCCATTGGTTGACTTCTCTGTTTTTATGCCAATACCACACTGTTTTTATTACTGTAGCTCTGTAATAGAGTTTGAAGTCAGGGATGGTAATGTCTCCAGAAGTTCCTTTATTATATAAGATTGTTTTGGCTATCCTGGGTTTTTTGTTTTTCCATATAAAGTTTATTATTGTCCTCTCAAGATCTGTGAAGAATTTTGATGGGACCTTGATGGGGATTGCATTGAATCTATAAATTGCCTTTGGTAGAATTGCCATTTTTACTATGTTGATCCTTCCAATCCAAGAGCAAGGGAGATCCTTCCATTTTCTGGTATCCTCTTCAATTTCTTTCTTCAATGCCTTAAAGTTCTTGTCAAATAGATCTTTCACTTCCTTGGTTAGAGTTACCCCAAGATATTTTATGCTGTTTGTGGCTATCATGAAAGGTGATGCTTCTCTGATTTTCCTCTCTGCTTCCATATCCTTTGTGTATAGGAGGGTGACTGATTTTTTGGAGTTGATCTTGTATCCTGCCACATTACTAAAGGTGTTTATCAGCTGTAAAAGTTCTTTGGTGGAGTTTTTGGGGTCGCTTATGTACACTATCATATCATCTGCAAATAACAAAAGTTTAACTTCTTCCTTTCCAATTCGAATCCCCTTTATCCCCTTATGTTGTCTTATTGCTATTGCTAAAACTTCAAGCACTATATTGAAGAGGTATGGAGAGAGTGGACAGCCCTGTCATGTTCCTGATTTTAGTGGGATGGCTTTGAGTTTTTCTCCGTTTAATTTGATGTTAGCTGTCGGCTTGCTGTAAATAACTTTTATTATATTTAGGTATGACCCTTGTATCCCTAATCTCTCCAAGACTTTTATCATAAAGGGATGTTGAATTTTGTCGAATGCTTTATCAGCATCTAATGAAATGATCATATGGTTTTTTTCTTTCAGCTTATTTATATGATGGATTACATTGATAGATTTGCGTATGTTGAACCAGCCCTGCATCTCTGGGATGAAGCCTACTTGATCAAAATGGATAATTTTTCTAATGTGTTCTTGGATTTGGCTTGCCAGTATTTTGTTGAGGATTTTTGCATCAATGTTCATGAGCAAGATTGGCCTGTAATTCTCTTTCTTGATTGAGTCTTTGTGTGGTTTTGGTATCAGAGTAACTGTAGCTTCGTAAAAGGAATTTGGCAAGGACTCTTCTGATTCTATATTGTGAAATACATTAAGGAGTATAGGTATTAGGTCTTCTTGGAAGTTCTGGTAGAATTCTGCATTGAAACCATCTGGTGCTGGCCTTTTTGATAGGGAGGTTTTTGATAATAGCTTCTAATTCTTCACGACTAACAGGTCTATTTAGATTATTCACCTGGTCCTGGTTTAACTTTGGTATATGGTATTTATCTAAAAAAGTGTCCATTTCTTTTACATTTTCCAGTTTTGTGGCGTACAGGCTTTTGTAGTAAGATCTAATGATTCTCTGAATTTCCTCTGTGTCTGTGGTTATGTCCCTTTTTTCATTTCTGATCTTATTAATTTGCATATTCTCTCTTTGCCGTTTGATTAGTTTGGATAGGGGTTTATCAATCTTGTTGATTTTCTCCAGGAACCAGCTTTTTGTTTCATTGATTCTTTGGATTGTTTTCTGTGTTTCTATTTTATTGATTTCAGCCCTCAGTTTGATTATTTCCAGTCTTCTACTCCTCCTAGGTGAGTCTGCTTCTTTTTTTTCTAGAGCTTTCAGGTGGGCTGTTAAGTCTCCAATGTGTGCTTTCTCCATTTTCTTTACATGGGCACTATGAGCTTTCCTCTTAGGACTGATTTCATAGTGTCCCATAGGTTTGAGTATGTTGTTTCTTTATTTTCATTGAATTCAAGGAAGACTTTAATTTCTTTCTTTATTTCTTCTTTGATCCAGGTGTAGTTCAGTAGTTGACTGTTCAGTTTCCATGAGTTTGTAGGCTTTCTGGAGGGTAGCATTGCTGTTGAATTCTAACTTTAATCCATGGTGATCTGACAAGACACAGGTGGTTACTAATATTTTTTTGTAACTGTGGAGGTTTGCTTTGTTACTGAGTATGTGGTCAATTTTCAAGAAGGTTCCATGAGCTGCAGAGAAGAAGGTACATTCTTTCCTATTTGGGTGGAATGTTCTATAGATGTCTGCTAAGTCCATTTGATTCATTACCTCCATTAATTCTCTTATTTCTCTATTAGGTTTCTGTCTGATCGACCTGTCCATTGGTGAGAGAGGAGTGTTGAAGTCTCCTACTATTAGTGTGTGCGGTTTGATGGCTGCCTTAGTTTTTAGTAATGTTTCTTTAACGTACGTGGGTGCTTTTATATTAAGGGCTTAGATATTCAGGATTGAGACTTCATCCTGATGAATTGTTCCTGTTATGAGTATAAAATGTCCCTCTCCATCTCTTCTGATTTATTTAAGTTTGAAGTCAACTTTGTTAGAAATTAGTATGGCCACACCTGCTTGTTTCTTAGGTCCATTTGCTTGATAAGCCTTTTCCCAGCCCTTTACTCTGAGTAGGTGCCTGTCTTTGTGGTTGAGGTGTGTTTCTTGTAAACAGCAGAATATTGGATCCTGTTTTCTTATCCAATCTCTTAGCCTGTGCCTTTTTATAGGTGAGTTGAGTCCATTGACATTAAGTGATATTAATGACCAGTGGTTGTTAACTCCGGTCACTTTTTTAGTAGTAGAGTTTGTGTGTTTCCCTTCTTTGAGTTGCGCTGGTGAAGGGTCTCTAGATGTCTGAGTTATTGTGGTCATTGTTGGACTCCTTGGTTAGTGATTTTCCTTCTATTACTTTCTGTAAGGCTGGATTTGTGGCTACGTATTGTTTAAATTTGTTTTTATCCTAGAAAATTTTGTTTTCTCCATTTATAGTGAACGAAAGCTTGGCTGGGTATGGGTCTGGGCTTGCATCCATGGTCTCTTAGTTTCTGCAGAACATCTATCCAGGACCTTCTGGCTTTCATGGTTTCTTTAGAGAAGTCAGGTGTAAGTCTGATAGGTTTACCTTTATAAGTAACTTGGCCCTTTTCCTTTGCAGCTCTTAATATTCTTTCTTTATTCTGTATGCTTTGTGTTTTGATTATTATATGGCGAGGGGATGGTTTTTTGATCCAGCCTATTCAGTGTTCTGTATGCTTCTTGAACCTTCATAGGTACATCTTTCTTTAGGTTGGGAAAGTTTTCTTCTATAATTTTATTAAATATATTTTCTGGACCTTTGAGCTGCACTTCTTCTCCTTCTTCTACTCCTATTATTCTTAGGTTTGGTCTTTTTATTGTGTCCCATATTTCCTGAATGTTTTGTGATGAGAGTTTGTTGGACTTGCTGTTATCTTTGATCAGTGCATTTATTTTCTCTATGTTATCTTCAGAATCTGAGATTCTTTCTTCTATCTCTTGTATTCTGCTGGTTATGCTTGTTTCTGTAGTCTCTATACGTTTACCTAGATTTTCCATGTCCAGCCGGTCCTCTGTTTGTGTTTTTTTGCTTTGTTTTTAAATTCTACATTTTGAAATAAAATATAGTCAGAAGTTTTTGCTTCAAAGATCTTACTGGCAAAAATGAATATATAAAAATATAAATATGTACGTAATTATTAGAGACAGGATTGAAACTGCATCCTCAATTCTTTGACTTCTTACCTAAGCAAAGACCCCTTGGAGTTTGCCATACAGTTTTTCCTGGGATGCAGTAACTCTGTAGCAAAATGCCACCACCATCCATGTTCCTACAGGTCTTTTTGACCTTGAATCATGACTACAACAGCAGTATAAATGGCACTGTCAGCTCTTCAGTTATGAAGTATCCTGGAACCAGAACTCTGCCTGGAATTTAGTTATTCAAAAGCTGTCTCACACACAGCAGGCTAATGTCTTCAACTGTCTTCACTTAACATTACTCAAGCAATACTTGTGCCAAGTGTTTTCGATTATTTTATTTTAATTTTAATTGATTTTTACATTGGTTCTTCTTGACTCTCAACTTGAGGGAATTGAGGTATGCTTAAGAGATTAGTAACGTGCACACCCGGGTGTGCCTGGGAGGATGTTTCCAGAAAAGATTGAGTAAGTGAAAAACAATCTACCCTAAGAATGAGCGACGCTATCAACAGGTGGAGGGCCTGGGAGGAAGAGAGGACAAAGGAGGAAGGCACAGTGTGCAAGACTGACACCTTCTGTATCTTCTTCCTGGCTGACACGATACAAGCGTCTCTGCTCCATGACACCTGCCCCACGATGAAACCTCTAGGACCATGAGCCCAAATAAATATTTCTTTTAAGTTATCTGCATCAGATGGAGCTTATAACGGCAACAGAAAGCTAACACAGTTTTAACTAATACATGAAGGCATAAGACTTGTACACATCTGTGAGGTGCCCTGTCATTTTGAAACATTACATACTGTGCAAAGATCAAATCCAGTTGCATGTCTATCTGTTCAGACATTTATTATTTCTTTTTAAAATATTTATTTGTTTATGTGTATGGGTGTTATTTGTATGAATGTATGTATCCAATGCATACCATGGAGAGATGCTTGGGAAAGCCAGGAAAGGGCACTGGATCCCTGGAACTAGACTTATTAATGGTTTAAGCCTCCATCTCAGTGGTAGTAATCGAACTTGGGCCCTCTGGAAGAGCAACCAGTGCTCTTAAACCACTGAGTCATCACTCCAACTCTAGTACTTCTTTACAGCAAAAAACAAAAACAAACAAAAAATGATAAAAAAAAAACTTTTAAAATTCTCCCTTCTATTTCTTTGGGGTAGACAGAACATTATTATTATTATTGTCTACAGTTGCCTTAGTGTACAATAACACTGCAGAAAATTTTATCCTAAACTGGGCCTCCATATCCACTCATCAAACATTTCCCATCCTCATTCTAATCTGTAGCTCTGTACCCATTATCAACCATTCCCATACCCGTTCTAATCTGTAGCTCCGTACCCATTTGCCAACTATTCCCATCCCTGTTCTAATCTGTAACGGTGTATCCATTCATCAACCATTTTCCATCTTCTTCCCCAAGTCCTCAGTTCCTTTTAGGTTGAGAATTCAAGATGCCTTAAATTGAGCATTTTAATGAAAATATGAGAAACATCTTTTGGGTTCATGTATCAAGTCCCAAGCCAGTTGTACCACTTTGTGAAATGCTGAAAACTTAGGAATTAGGGCCTGGCTAGAGTAGGCAGATCGCTGGGGTGTACCTGTAAAGTGTATCTTTTCCCTGGCCCCTTCCTGTCTCCATCTGTCTCTCCTGGTTGTGATGATTGAACATCCTTTATTACATGCTTCTTGGCCATTGCTGCCCACCGCAACCCCCGTCTGTGCTCTATGCGCTAGAACCCAGTTTGCAAGCTTCCGGCAAGGGGCTGGAGGTTGAGAATACACACAGAGAGACACACCGACACACAGACCTTCCAACACTGGTACCAAAAAGCCCTCTTTAATAGCACCATGGAGGCTTAAATACCCTGCAGTCAATGGCCAACAGGTGAAAATCCCATCCTCTGATCCTCTAGGATGGGGAAGAGCATCTGAAAGCCAGGACTCAATTAGTCCCAACAGGCCATATATTTTCTCACCTCAGGCCCAAAACAATAGAGCCATCCAACTCTGAACTGAAACAGAAAGAAAACATTTTCCTTTTAAGATGCCCCTGATAATCTGTTTCAACAATGAAGAAGTAACCCAGAACGCTAAAACTTCAATCCACTCACAGGTATTGCAATGTTTAGTCTTGACTCTTGGTTTGATCGATCGAGACATGCCCTAGAATTTAGTAAAACGCTTTGGTGGGCTCATAAGGGCATTTCCAGAGAGGATTTTCCAGGGAGGGAAGGCCAAGCCTTGCTGTAGAATAATCTTTTGATACACTGTGAATATGTGTCACTCAGATTGGTTTAATAAAAAGCTAAATGGCCAATAGCTAGGCAGGATTTTCAGGGCAGAAAGAACACTTCTCAGAAGAAGGTGGCGTTACCAGATGGTGAGGGAGAAAGGTGTACAGGAAGACAGGTAAAAGCCACAAGTCACGTGGCAACATGTAGATGAATAGAAATGTGTTTATTTAAGTTATAAGAGCCGGTGGGACAAACCTTAGCTATAGCCCGAGCTTCATAATTAATAAGAAGTCTCTCTTGTTTGGGAGCTGGCTGGTGGGACAGAGGAAGACTCTCTATGCACTCTGAATGCAGGTGGCCCCATCCAGTAAACAAGGAGAACAATCACTCAGACAGGCATTATTTCTCTCTCCCTGCTTCCTGGCTGCCGCGATGTACTGCCTCACCACAGGCAAGAGCATAGGACCAGGTGAAGTGGACAGAACCTTCTGAAAGTGTGAACCAAAACACCCCCCCCAGCTGTTTTCTCTTGTATATATCACAGTGACAAACATCTAACACAGACCTACCAAGAGGCATGTCTCCCAGTTTATCTCAGATCTAACAGCCTTGGCAACCAAGGCAGACAGTCCTACTATGTATTAATCTCCAACCACATCTCTGATTTACAGTATTTCCTCTCATTCTTTGGACTGCCTTATTTATTTATTTATTTATTTTTTGGACTGCCTTTTTACTTTGTTAGTTGTGACCTTTTTCTGCACAAAATTAAAAAAATTTTTTTACCACTTTAATTAGTTAGGTTTTGGTGTGTGTGTATGTATGTATGTATGTTACCGTAATCAAAAAATTATTGAAAATTACATTTCATTATGCTGTCTCCCCATGCTTTAATACAAAGGGTTTTTGTTTCTTTGTTTTATGAGACAGGGTTTCTCTGTGTAGCCCTGGCTAATCTGAAACTAGCTCTGTAGACCAGACTGGCCCTGAACTTACAGAGATCCGTCTGCCTCTGCCTCCCAAGTGATAGGATTAAAGGCATGAGCTACCATTGCCTGGCATACAAAGATTTTATTATTTTAGAGTTTATGTAGCTGATCCATTTTTAGCTAAATTTTATGCATAGTAAAATAAGATTCCAACTTCATGCTTTTCCACGTATGTCCTTCAACACACTTTAATATTGGTGGCAAAACCACTCTTCTAAAGAATTGTCTGATCAAACATGTAAGGTTTGCAATTGTACTTGGTAAAGCAGTGGCAGTTTGGAGGAAGTTCTTCCAAGTCGGGGAAAGGAGGGGCAGCACAGAAAATGAGCATTTACTGTGACAGAGTAGTCAGATTGAAAGGGCCAAGGAAGAATCAAAGTTAGGTGTCAGGGGCAATTCAAGCATTCAGCTTTATCCTGTAGTTACTCAGTTAAAGTCTGTCAATTCTTACCAACACTGAGCAGTGAAAAAATAAATACAGTATAACATGAATTCAAAATTCAAGTCTAATTCAAGGTCAGCCTGGCAGAGACAGAAAATGTATTCAAGAAAAAGTCAATTCTTTGTGACTTGATGGTAGATAATTGAGTGAGTTACTCTGCCTTGGCAGACCATCTGGGTAGTGGATGTGATAGTGACTGTCTACCCCACAAGACTGTTCCAAGAATCAAATGAACTGATATTTATGAAGTATTTCAATGATGCCTGGCAATTAATCACTTAGTCTTATTACTCATTCTGAATCAGTCAAGCCAGTTTCTTAAAGCCCAACGCTGTATAGGCTTCAATCTCACAAACATTAGTATGTGAGTCGTGAGTCATGCTATCTCAAATTGACACCACTGATATGATCAAAGAACATTAATACCTCCATTGATTTTATAGAAAATGTTTAATATTTCACTTTTATTCCTTCTAATTCCATGTGTGAGTGTGATTATGTGCGTGGAAGTGCAGCACAGAAGGCAGGGTGGCTGATCTCCCGCTTCCCCGAGCTGGAATTGCAGTGGTTGTGAACTGTCAGATGCGAGGGCTACGAACCAACTTTGGGTCCTCTGCGAAAGCAGGATGTACTCTCAACCACTGAGCCGTCTCTGCTTCCATCACGTAGGTCCTGGTGATTGACCTCAGGGGTCAACCTTGGCACCAAGAGCCTTCTCTGGCTGAATCATCTCACCAGCCCTAGTCTTGCCCTTAAAAAATATTGCTCATGAAACATGAGTTTGATGTCTTGAAATCATAGCAAGTTAATCAGACTAAGGATTGAAAATTCAACTGTGGAAGCATCTAAGTTCGTTTCAGATCACAGCCACCCAGAATAGATTCTCTGACACCTAATCTAAATTCTTGGCTGAAGTATTAAGCTCTTCGACTAAGATTTCTTGCGAACGGCTGCTGAGTTTTTCTGGTTAGGATGAAGTGAGATGCTGTCTCAAAAGCCTTTTTGTTTGGAAGAGCACTTCCTCTTAGCAACCCTTCTTAATAGTTCCTCAGAAAAACAAACAAACAAACAAAAACTACTTAAAGCATCTGCCAGTTCCAAACTCTAGGTGTTGTGGGGTATCGACCAGAGAAGACTGCTCGGACATGGGTTTAAGTCAACAGAAAGTCTTTATTAGTCAGTTGGCAACTACACTGGATGTTTGGGATCCCAGTGTAGCCCCAAGATTGGAGCTGGTGAGATGATTCAGCAAAAGAAGGCTCTTGGTGCCAAGACTGACCCCAGAGGTCAATCACCAGGACCTATGTGGTGGCAGGAGAGATGGCTCCGTGGTTGAAGGCTCTTGGTGCCAAGGTTGACCCCAGAGGTCAATCACCAGGACCTATGTAGTGGCAGGAGAGATGGCTCCGTGGTTGAAGGCTCTTGGTGCCAAGGTTGACCCCAGAGGTCAATCACCAGGACCTATGTGGTGGCAGGAGAGATGGCTCCATGGTTGAAGGCTCTTGGTGCCAAGACTGATCCCTGAGGTCAATCACCAGGACCTACGTGATGGAAGCAGAGACGGCTCAGTGGTTGAGAGTACATCCTGCTTTCGCAGAGGACCCAAAGTTGGTTCGTAGCCCTCGCATCTGACAATTCACAACCACTGCAATTCCAGCTCGGGGAAGCGGGAGATCAGCCACCCTGCCTTCTGTGCTGCACTTCCACGCACATAATCACACTCACACATGGAATTAGAAGGAATAAAAGTGAAATATTAAACATTTTCTATAAAATCAATGGAGGTATTAATGTTCTTTGATCATATCAGTGGTGTCAATTTGAGATAGCATGACTCACGACTCACATACTAATGTTTGTGAGATTGAAGCCTATACAGCATTGGGCTTTAAGAAACTGGCTTGACTGATTCAGAATGAGTAATAAGACTAAGTGATTAATTGCCAGGCATCATTGAAATACTTCATAAATATCAGTTCATTTGATTCTTGGAACAGTCTTGTGGGGTAGACAGTCGCTATCACGCCCACTACCCAGATGGTCTGCCAAGGCAGAGTAACTCACTCAATTATCTACCATCAAGTCACAAAGAATTGGCTTTTTCTTGAATCTTGCCCTTAAAAAAAAAACACTGCTCATGAACCATGAGTTTGATGCCCCAAGCCTTTCTAAGGGTGAGCTTTTAAGCATAAAATTCCTGTTTTGGGTTGACATACTTTGGTTAACAAGAACAGTTAGCCAGAAGCAGAGCTACAGAAGCCAAAAAGAAAGGCTAGTACATTTAAAGATTTTCCGAGGGCTACGAACTTGGAAGAGTTAGGTCTTTGTTTTAGTTTTGGCAAGTGGTTACTGTCTACATGCTGAGTTTTATGGCCTGAATGGCACGTGCATCATGGAGTCAGTTGTGCTAATGTTTGGGGGCCTTTTACACTGGGGAATTTTGGTTGACTTGTTTGGTCAAACATAATTATGGAAATCGTCTCATAAAATCTCTTGCTAAGGAAATTTTGAGAAGCTCTCTGAAGAAAATCTCTGGACAAGTCACTGGCCTGCCAGCAGAGCAGACAGTTTAAAAACTGGATCTTTTAATGACTGTTCCCTGCACTTGTTCAGAAACAGATGCTCAAGTCTCTTCTCAGCTTCAAGGTCCAACTTTATCATATATTATGGTTTTAACTTCTCTCATGACTCTGAGGGTTAGTTTTGAGGCACACACATTAAAGTCGTCAAGATGTGTAACAGCTTCAGACTGTCTTGGTGTAGTAGCACACACCTTTATTCCTAGTCCTGGGGAGGCAGAAGACGGTGGACCTCTGTGAGTTTGAGACCAGCCTGGTCTGTGTTCCATAGAGGGGTTTCCAGGACACTCAGGTCTCAAACAAACAAACAAGGCTGCAGCCCAACAAAACGTCACTGTACTGTGGAAGTGAGTGAGATAGTTTTGGACAGAGATGGAAGAAACAATTCCAGATGAAATCGGAAACTTTTTTTGGTGGCAGTTACCGTTAACTGGGGTTTCTCGTTGCCGCCTGCCCACGATTGCTCATTGTTCACCACTGTTTGGACTGAAACTAGGGAAATCCTCTATCTTCGTTTATGTTTGGTTGCTTTTAAGTATTGCTCATTTAGACAAACAGAGCTGAGCAATGTATTATTCATCCCCTCTCTAGTTTTGCCCGAGATGGTATTTTCATCTGAAGCTCCCAAAAGGGTTAAAATACTTTCCCTGGCATAAGGTGTATTATGTATTGTCCATACCGGTCTGTGTCTCAGATGGTGGAGTTAGACACTTGTTGCCAAGGGAGACAGAAGTCATACAACTTACTCGCCTGCGACTTTTCTTTAGATTCATAGATGCCAGCACATGTGGCGTCTTCAGACATTAGGATGATGCCAAGGACTTGCTAATCATGTTATGTAATTAAAAGTACAGTGATATTTGACTTCCAGGGAAATGATGTATTTGCTTTTTTAAAAAAAAATTTCAGATACTAGCCCAGGAGATGAAAAGCATTTATTAATATGAAGATGTCCTAGAGGAGGCTAGAGAGATGGACAGCCAGCAGTTGAGAGTATTTGCGGCTTTTACAGACGTCTGGAATTTGAATTCCCAAAACCCACGTTGGCCAGCTCACAACTGACTGAACTCCAGCCCCAGAAGATCCAGGATCCTCCTCTGGATCTTTCAGTACCTACACTCCATTTGTACATACTCACATACAGACACACACACACACACATACCCCATATCTATACCTTTTTAAAAAAATGTTCTAGAAGAGTAAATAAAAATGACAAGTGGCAGAGATGGGTTCAAGCCTGGATGTGTGTGACTCAGTCTGTAATCTTGTGCCTGTTACCTCCATCCCCTTTCCTCCATATGAATGGTATTCATTCTTGGATTTCCAAAGATCAGCTTCTGCTGTTAGGGCCAGCCCTTGAATAAAACTTAAATTTCTGAGTTGGAGAGATGATAGTTCAGCAGTTAAGATCAGGTACCAATCTTCTAGAGAACCCAGGCTGTTTCCAGCACTCACAACAGATAGTTCAAAATGCCTGTGGCTTCAGAGTCAAGGGAACCTGACACCTCTGGCCTCCCTAGGCACCTGCACTCACATACCTACGCATGGGTACAGAAACATAATTTAAAATAAAATAAAACTTTCAAAGCTTGATTCCCTTCTCACGAGCACTCAGTCCTTGGATACTGGCTTTTCAGCAGTGAACAGCTGGACTTGGGTTCAGTCAGGGTACCAAGTGTTCTCAACTACTCTCCGACTGGTTCAGACCAAAGATAATGTTCTCACTGGCCTAGAACAACATGTGAAAAATGGAAACAATGTCAGCCTAATGTAGGAGTAGAAGCTGGCAGCAGCTCCCTCAGGGGCAGTAGTAACCTTTATGATGATTTACTCCTGCGACTTGATCAGTGAATGAGAGGGGTTTGACCCTGTGTACAATCTGCTAAACTTAACTACAATAAGGCTATACTTATGTGCTGCCCAAAACTAAGACAGTTATACTAATTATTCAGCAGGTCATTCCTAGTGTGGATTTATTAATTCAGTGGAAATCAGTATGAACTTGGGAAAGAATCCTAAAGAATGTAAACTCTCTTCCCTTAACATGGCCAAAAGTACCTACAAGTGGCCTCAAGATTCCTTAAAGATGAGGAGGGCTCTGCCCTTACATAGAGTTATCAAGAAAAGAGAATTAGGGCGTGGTGGTGTATTTAGTTGGTAGAACAGTTGTTGTATACACAGAGCCCCGGGTTTGTTCTCCCACAGAATGAACTGGGGGGTCACTGAATACACCTCTAATCTCAGAGTTTAGCAGGTGGAAGTAGGAAAAGTCTGAGGCCATCCTTAGTTTCATAACAAGTCCAGGACCAAACTGAGATGTAAGAGACCCAACTAATTAAAAGGAATATTGTTTAGCAGGTAAAGGCATTTGCCAGCAAACCCGAGGACATGAGTTCAATATTATGGACCCACACGGCGGAAGGGAGAGAACAAACTCCCAAAAGCTGGCCTCTGACTTCCATATATAACCTCATACACAAACTTATAAGCAATGTACAAAATAAAAATGAAAAGAATATGAAGGAAATTGATTGATGGGCCTTTTCAAATCAAGTTTTTCATGAGAAAAATATATAGCTTATAACTTTCACCTGTGACTTCAGAGAAGCCCCGCCCTACCTTATCACTCCAGGTTTCCTAGAGTCCAACAGTCCCTGATAAAGTAATAACATTCTTGAGACTGTCATAGCACCCGTATCTGACAATGTTATCGGTGTCTATGGCCGTGACATCCGCTCCTTCCCCTGTATTTCTCAGATTACCCTGTGATTCAGTCCCACACTTGGCCATCTTTGGTATCCAGAACCTCCCTTCCACATCCCCCTTCTCAGATTTATATTTCTCAATACTCCCAATTCATTCACTAATTTGTCTATCATATACTGCATGTTTTCCTGGTTCCGACCTTTCCCTAGGTTCTGAGGCCAAAGATGATTAGTTTGGATTCTTTCAAAAGAAAATATTTGTGTGTTGGAGTGTGTACACAGACGTCATGGCATCCCTGTGGAGGTCAGAGGACAAATTAGGAGTCAGTTCTCCCCTTATTTCCATGGAAGGATCTAGGAATCAAATTCAGGATGTCAGGTTTGCCGAGTGGGTGATTTTACCCCCGAGTCATCTCACGGGTCCTAGTTTTGGTTCTTGAAGAACGTCTGGCTTGGTGAAAACCAGGGAAACAGCAGACATACTAAAGGCCATTACTGTTGCATTCTTCTGATTAAGGCTGAGGTTCATGCTTCTGTTCCTCACAGCGCCGTTTCTGCTCAAACTCAACCATATCATTTAGTCACAGTCCAAAGAGAACAGAGCCGAGGTGAACTAGTCCAGAGGCTTTCAAAAAAGGCTGGAAGTGCTTTGCTCAAACAATTTCCCCGGGACTCTGTTCCACACTGCTCTCACCGTGATGGTCCCCAGAGCCCTGGCTTTTCCACTTCTGTTCAAAGGGAAGTGCCCCTAGCTCTCAGTCAAGTCCTCAGGGATGGGTGCCAGCAGGGTACCAGTGTAGTGGGAATTTAGACAGACACAGTACAAAACGCACAGGACTTTGCAAGACACTAAGAGTGTTTGAAAAAGAAAAGAGAGCATTTTATCAGATAATATATTTTAAGGATTTAATTAATTTAAATTTGTATTGAATTTTTTCACACAGCATATTTAGATCATTTCTTTCACCTCTCCCAAATCCTCCCAGATCCTCCCCAGCTCCCTCCCCACCCAACTCCATGCTCAAGTGTGCACTCCCTAAAAAAAGATTAAAAAAGAAATCCAAAAACGAAAATCAAAACAAACTAAATTTAAAAGCAATAAGCAAAAAATACCAAACCAAAACAAAAAATACATACACAGACACACAAACATAGAGGCTGTTTGCCTTGGTCAACTACTGAGGCCTAATGGAACCAGCTCCAGAATGTGGTTGACAGACCCAGTGACATTAGGAGAATATTTCAGTCTGTTTTCTCTATATAATAAATAATCAAACCAGGTGTTGTGGTGCATGCATTTAATCCTAGCACTTGAGAAGCAGAGGAAGGTTTATCTCTGTGAGTACAAGGCCAGCTTGGTCTATACAGTGAGTTACAGGTCAGCTAAGGTATACATAGTGAGACTTCTCATGAAAGAAAGAAAAGAAGGAAGGAAGGAAGGAATGGAAGGAAAAGAAAAGAGAGGAGGGAGAAAGAGAAAAAAGAGGAAGAAAAAGAAAGAAGGGAGGAAAGAGGGGGGAGAGGGAGAGGATAGTTTTGGATTTTCATTTTATCCAATATACTTTTTGAAAAAGCATCTCCAGCAACCAGATAATTTATAAGGAAATGGGGTTTGTTTATCTTGTAGTTCTGTAGATGGGGGAGTCCAAGGTCTTGGAACCAACATCTCTTGAGGTCTTCTTGTTGCCCAGTGAGACAGCATTCAAGACAGAAAGCCTGCTGTTCCTGTCAGAACCCGGTCATCCACGAGTAAAACACCTCAACGTATTGGTCACTCTCTGTTACTACAGTGAAATACCAGCCACAGCTCCTTAGGAACAACAAGTTTATTTGGTGCACAGCTTTGGGAGATTTAAGCTCACAGTACTGTAACGTCTTACATTTTGGCTATGTCAAATGGTGTGGATGCTATGGTGCGAGGACTAGAAACGAGCTATATCTCAAGCCAGGAGCAGAGAAGAGCATGGCTCAGGCTTTCTCCTTTTATAGTGACACTCAAAACTACCACAAGGGTCATATGGGGACTGTATAAAAGTTCCCAGAAGACAGCCCTTATGTTCTTAGTGACTTCAACACTTCCCACTGAGCCCTGCTTCCCAAGAACTTCCCCTAGGGACCGAGCCTTCAGCCACACTGAACCCTTAGGGAATTCTGATCCAACCCATGGCACAATTTAAAATGGAGAAAACTTCTCCATCTTAGGCTCCTTCCTCACAATACCATTAAATATGAATGTGGAGATTAGGCTTAATACAAATGTTGGGAGCCACATCCAGACCATAGCAGGTACTTGCTTGCTGCCCCAATAATGTATAACTAACCATTACCTAATTCAGTAACTCAGTACAAGCATTAAGTTCAAGTTGGATGAGCATTGGGGGCTTCTGCTGATTCTGGTAGTACTCTTGTCATGGGTGGGGCTCATCTATTGGCTGGCTGGCTATTGGTTGATCTAGGATAAGCTTGGCAGGAATGCTCTGTTGTCTTATCCTCCTGCAGTTGAGCTGCTGAATGTTCTAAAGCAGTGGCTCTCAACCTTCCTCACACTGTGACCCTCTAACAAAGTTCTTCATGTTGTGGTGAACCCCCCCCCCACCATAAAATTGTTTTCATTGCTACCTCGTAACTATAATTTTGCTATTGTAGAGAGCTGTGTGGAGCCACACCTGATAATCAGCTCCTAATATTGGCTAAGGCCTGATCACGCAATGATTGTCAGCTGCTTGCATATGCGTGAACCTATGGGCAGTGCCCACCTGGCAATCCGGGGTTGGCTGCCCGTGCCTTTTTAAGGGCTGGGAGAAGTTTTCCCGGGGAGAGAGAGAGAAAGAGAGACAAGGTCCTGTATAAACTACAAGCAAGAAGAGCTCCGGTGTTGTGTCTTCCTTGCTGGTCCAGGCGGGCGTGACATGCTATTGTTATGAATCATAGGGTAAATATATGGTACCCAGGGTATCTGATGTGTGACCCCTGTGAAAGGGTCGTTCCACCCCAAAGGAGTCAAGACTCACAGGTTGAGAACTGCTATTGTAATGAATGCAAAGGAATAAGAAAGAACAGAAGTGTGTAGGATTTGAAGCCTAGGCTTAGGGCTAGACAAAGGCACTTCTGTTGTGTAGACAACCTTTAGGCTTTAAAGAAAACAGATTTAAAGAAACAGATTCCACTTCATCTAGAGCTCGCCTGTTGCCTATACTAGCCTCAAAGCAAGTCTGGAAAATTCTCCTGGGCGCCCCCATCCACCACTAGAGTGACAGATGTACCATGCCCACGTTTTTACATAGACTCAAGGGGTAGAATTAAGGTTCTCATGCTTTCACGGCTCCCCTAGTTTTAAAAAACAAAACACCTTTCCTACCTTGGTGCTATGGCAGATAGGAGAATTGATTAAAGTAACATTAACAGTAATGTCAAGGTAACAGTCACCATACCAGAGAGTAAAAAATACCAGATAAAAGAATAAAGCATTGCTAGTGGCCTATTGGAAATGTTCACAAAACATCTTCCAGAGCTACTCCGAAATACAACACACATAGAGGCTTTGTCAGCTCTCCGTCCCTTTGACAAAATACCTAAGAAAACAACTTAGAGGGAGGAAGATTCATTTTCGCTCATAGTTCCAGACATCTCAGCACATGTTGCATTATTTATGGGTCGGTGGCAAGGCCGGGCATCATGGGAAGACAGAGGTAGCGAGTAGACCTGTTCTTCTGATGGCAGCCAGAAGGGAAAGAGAGAGCCGAGAGAAAGCAAGAATGAGCAAGGCGCACCCAGGGCATGGCCTCAGTGAGCTACGTGTTCCAAGAAGGCTCTGCCTAGTTCAGTTCCAAGCACTGCCCAACTGTCCCTGCAATCATGAATACATCAACAGATTAATCCTTAGGGAAGGTTAGAGCCCCGTGATGCAGTGAACTCTGAGCGCTGTTACCTGTGGGGATCAAGCCTTCAACACATAAGCCCTTGCAGCTGTGTCTGACCCAAACCCTAAGAAGGTTTAATCCAATGGCTTTAACCAGAAACGATTCTGGAGAATATTATAAAGTTTTCAGTAGTTTCTTTTTCTCCTTTGATATTTCCTATCTCCTCACTTCTCCCACAATCCCACCCCCACTACCTTCCTTTAAAAGGCTGGCATATACATTAAGTTAGCATTCGCACAATGTAGCCAGTGCCTGGCACGTGGTAAGCCTAGGGAGGGATAAACTGTCCTTGCCACTGTCGCCTCAATACTGTGTCTGCAGTCATGTTTTTGGTCCTGTGACTAGTTGGGCTTTCGGGTGTCTCTGAAGGTATCTGTGGTGGCAGTTGTCACTCAGAGGTGTCCATCGCTCATGTTTTCTCACTAAGTCCCAGAAATTCAGAATCTTTCCCTGGAAAAAGAAGAGAAGAATCTTAAGTTTGCTAAAATTTTGTTTCTGCCACTCTGTGAAAATAAAACTTTCAAATGAGGATGAAAGTGACTTTGGAAAAAATGAAGCAGTTTTTCCTTTTCTCTTCGTGCTTTGGGATTATCCTCACTCCACGTGTGCGCCTCCTGGACTGGACTGAGCGCCTTCTGGTTAGACTATTGGCCTCTTATGTGCTGAGGTGACAGACCCGGAGAAGTAATCAATGGGAAGTAGATGAGTGAAAGAAGGTGATTGATTCATTTCCCAGTTTTAAAGCAAAATTCATAAAAAATAATCTTAATACGTAGAGTAGGCATCAAAATTTCCCTCTTTTCTGTTTTCAAGTATTAAGTAATATAAATATATTTATGCTATTGCGCAATTACTACCTCTGTATATTCTGAAAACATCACCCTAAAAAGAACAAGCAAGCTACTAACCATGCTCCTCATACACCCCTTCCCAGCCCCTGAAAACCTGCTTCATCTCCATCTGTGGATTTACCTACCCTAAGTAACCCATGTGGTGGATTCATACGACATGTAATCTTATTTCTGTTTTGTTTTTTTAACTAGAATGTTTTGAAGGTTCATCCATGTTGTCACATATGTGTGTTCTTTCTTCCTTTTCCCTCCGACTCACTCACGACACATACACACTACCATGTATCTTTTCATATCTTTTTATCCTCGTATGAAATGGATGTTCATGTATTTCTTAGAGTGCCTGCTTTCAACTCCGCAGGAACTGAGTAGCTGGATGATGTGCTGATGTGGTGATGATCGTATGTTTAAATCTGAAGGATGGCCAGGCTGTTTCCACAGCAGGATATGCAGCTGCTGATTCGATCAATCGCAGTATATCATATTGTCCTTTTAACGTGTTTGGTTAATCAGACTGTAATCTGTATCAACTTTCCTTCAGCTCAACACTTCCCAGAATCCCTCCATTCTCTGGTCCCTAGAGCTTGCGCTGGACAGCATGGCTGCTATTTCCCAGCCAAAGACTGGGGCTTCCCTTTATCTCTTGGAATAACTCCTGGAACAAGATGACCCGATCCGCCCTGCCCACATTCCCATCCAAGCACTAAGTCTTGTATATGTTATTACAAACTGAAATCTGCCATAACCTTCTTCAAACTAACTGATGATTTGAAGATGCTTTGTGATTAAAATAACATGAATAGAAAAGAACGCAAACCCTCCAGTACAAAGGTTGTGGCAGATGAGCAAATGTGTCCCTCGGTTACAAAGCACGTCTTTTGGTTTGGGAGCTAGAGATCAGACCTAGGACCGTGCGCATGCTCAGAACACACTTTACCTCTGCTCAATACCCCTGCTCTGGCTAGCGTTCTTTCGACTGCTTTCTGCTCAAGTAGAACTCAGCCAGCGTGCCCAGAGGCCCTGCTTGTGTGGCCTTTCATGAGAGCCCCAGTCCTAACCTTAAAGGAATCACTCACTTCCTTGCTTTCTTTCTAGCCTTTTCGCTCGGTTGTGAATCTTTGCCTTCTGTATTTCCGATTTGCCTTCTGTATTTCCGATGCGTTAGTAATTGGGTCCCAAGGAAGTGAAGACAGCACAGGCTCTGTGCCGTTCACCTGGAGGCTCCCCCTGTGTTTGTTGTTCGGAGTCCTGGAGACTTGATATCTATATCCTGAACTCATCCAACGTTGACATTCCAGTGCCGTTATTTCTCCCTCGTTGATTTGTGGGTATATTATATCCAGAGAAGCTTCTGCTCCACTGCCATTTAGTTGTCCATCAGAACTGTTTGTATTTTGAAGAGGCACATAGGGCTCTTGCTCTTTTCTTACTAAGTTTCAAAACAAATAATCTCCTGGCCTCTGACAGGAGTACAATTAGAGTTTCAGGGGACACTGCTGTGCACAATGGGTCTGGTGTGTTTGGTTTGCCGCAGCTGTGGCCTTTATAGATGCTGTTTGCCAGCTTTAGCGGGTTCTTTTGTTAAATTAGTGTATATTCGATGTGTAAAACTGATGGGTTCCATTAGGATATTTTCATGCACATGTATCATGTATGTGATGTCATTCGCGTCCCCTCCCATTACGCCCTCCTCCCCACTGTGCTAGTGGCGTCTAAGTGGCTACTGGTTGTATCACAGGGCTCACTTGACTCAATCTGGAAAGAAGTTCTGGGGAAAAGTTCAGACTTTAGAATCTGCTGACAAAGTGTGGGCCTCTCTCTACCTCCACAAAAGCACCATGGAGAGCTGTACCCATTATGGTGTGAGGAGCTAGGAAGTGGGATTCTCCTGGGATCATCCTCTGCAGACCCCTACCCAGCCTAGCCCAGCCCAGCCCAGCCCAGTCCAGTCCAGAGTTTCCCTTAGCCACTCATGGGAGCAGGAGTTTGAGTGAGCCTTGTGTCTTGAGAGGTCTCCATTTCCTCTCAGATTTCCACCCTCTCATAGCCCCTCGGCTTCTTCAGAGGACACTGCCCAATTTACAAACACACTACTCCCGGTGAAAAGAGAAAAATGGGAGCATTCTTTTGGGCTCAAAAAAACAAAAACAGAAGCAAAGTCTCCAGAGACCTTTCCTGGGACACATTCTTTTGAAAGGAACTACACAGTGACCTAACTTGGAAATTCAGCTTCCCCAGATGTCTTAATAAAGGCTTCGCCCTGACCTCTGAGGCTTAAACACTAAAACCTGACAAAATATTATGTCACACACACACACACACACACACACACACACACACACACACGAAGCCTGTGTTTCTACAGAGTTCTCATGTAAGTGCAACCACATGATAGTTGTCCATTTGTGTGGACTGTTCCACTTGCTGTAATGTTTTATAGGTTCATCTGTATCACAGGATGCATCAATTCTGTATTCATAAAGCTGAATAATAACCATTGTGCGTGTGTGTGTGTATATGTGTGTGCGTGTCCACACTGCATTTTATCTCCCAGCTCATCTGCTGAACATCAAATTGTTTCTGTCATATGGTTATCGTGAATGGAGTTCCTGAGAACGTGGCTATATGACTTTCTGTTTGAGTACTAATTATTTTGCTTTACTCTTTTCTCATACAAGACATCCTAACTGAAGCCTCCCCTCCTCCCAACATGTCTCTCACTTCTGCTACCCAGGTCCGTTCCTCCTCTATTTCCCTGCAGAAAAGAGGTTTCCCGGTGATACTAACAGACTACGGCACAACAAGACACGATAGGACTAGGTACTAACCCTCACATCAAGGCTAGACAAGGCAACCCAGTAGGAGGCAAAGGGTCCCACAAGCAGGCAAAAGAGTCGGAGATACCCCTCCTCCCACTGTAAGGAGTCCCACAAAAACCCTAAGCTAAATAACTACAGAATATAGGCTGAGGGCCTAGCAGAGACCCACGACATAGTATTAACTACTGTCGTTAGATCTTGGAGTCCTCTTGAGTTGGTTTTGTTTGTCTGTGTCACGCCAATTTATAAACAGTGTTCGATGGTATTAAGTAGCTTTTCCAAATCAGCTTCCCAATAAATCCGAAATTCTACCCCTTTCCATCACTTTCTTTGCTCTTACTGGTCCAGGCAAAGTCCCTTCTCCCCAGTGTTACTGCTTGAGTCTCTTTTCCTGTCTCCTTGATTCTGATCCAGTCATAACAGGCTCATACTGGAGTGACGCCAAATTGCTTCTTAAATACCTGCCCGGGCCACACATTGTTCTATCAGTAAAAATCCAGGTTTTTTTCATTGACCCTGAAAACTAGCTAACAAGATGCAGCTACCGCGGTGTAGCTTTCTCTTCGCCCTCATCTCCCCCTTGCCCACAACAAACTTCTTGCTATTTCTCAAGCATGCCTCACACATCTGGCCTTGTGGTCTTGGCCTAGCTGCCTCCTCAAACTGGAAGTCTTCCCCACAGCTGCATCCATGACTAACCCCTCCTCTCCTTCTGTCAAATCTGAGGCCTTCTTGGGTAAAATCGCAGCCTCTTCCTTCATGCTTGGGTGCTCCATTCTCCTGCTGTCTCTAACCTTTCCTGTTCTCCGTTCCGAAATCACTTCATTATTTGTTTATTAAGTTTCCTTTCCTCTCTCTCTCTTTTCTCCCACTAGATTCTCAGCCCCCTACTGACTGCAAATTTTGCCTGTGTCACCCTCTCTTATGCTCTTAAGGTTTTAGAACAGGGCTTGGCATACCATGAGTGTCTTGTATATGTTTCGTGAGTGAGTGGGGTGGCACGGCAAACTAATGAAACTCAGCCAGGTTAGAGTGACAAAGTCAGTGGTCAAGTACTAAGTAGTACCCGCTGTGCTGTGCACGCCTCCTGGTATTCAGACATCATGCTCTCTCAGGTTACTTCCCGTCCTCTCAGTATCCCAGCCCTTTTCCACTGCTCACAGCAGCCCACAGCTCCTATTCCTGCGGTATAAAGGAGTTTTGTCTACGCGGGCCTCACGCTTTCCTCAGGATCCCCAGATGTCAGCTTGCCATTGTTCCTAGTGTTTTCGAATAGTAACTGATTTGTAGAAAGAGATTTTATGCCGTGATCAGAAAGATGATTTTACGCTTTGTTGGCTTCTCTTTCAAACAAATAAGTAAATTTTATCGCCTGAGGCTCATTCACCAGTAGTAGCTTGGAGGAAGGCACTCTGAAGTGAGGCTGTTAGTGGACAACCCAGATGAGGAAAGCCCTGCTTTGATTAAACTGCTTAGTTAGCAGGTATTTTGACCGGTGTGATTTCATTGATGAGCCATCTTGCTGAAGCTTACCTCCCAGGGTCGAAGACATGTCTGCCAAGGGCAAAAGTCCAAGTCTGGAAATGTGCGATGCCAACCTGAGCACCGCGCATCTCACTTCTTCCACACCAGGTGAAAGGTCCTATCCTAATCTCCGCAGGTCAAGTTGCTTTTAGAATATAGACTGAATTGATACAAATGTCTGAACTATCTGAAGAAAGTCTCACCAGAACGACAGAAGGTTTGAATAGCTTTCTTTAGCAACATGCACAGTACTAAATCAGCTCACACACACACACACACACACACACACACACACAAACCTGATGAGCTTTTGTAGCGGTCCCAGAGCTGTTTCGTTGTTTTTTAATATGCATATAAATAATTTTTGTTGAAAATGTACTTAGTTTACTCAAATATCATTTGACTCTTGAATAAATTCAAAGGCAAAGAATGGCCAGAAAAATATAATTTTCCATATTTTATAGAAAATAGATTTTTTTTTCTCACTAAATACCCTGATTATGGTTCCCCTTCCTTGTGCTCCCTACCTCTCCTCTTATCTAAATCCCACTCCCTTCCTGTCTCTCATGAGAAAACAAACAGGCTCCGAAGGGATGGTTAAAATAAAATATAAGATAAAGCAAAACCTAATATATCACAATTGGAGAGAACAAACAAGCAGAAAGAAAACAGCCCAAGAGAAGGCACAAGAAACAGAGACCCATTTGTTTGCACACTCGGAAATTTCATAAAAACACTAAACTGAAATATATAAAGATACATACACAAAGGACCTGGAAGGTAAAAAGAGATAAGAAAAAGATATATAAATTAAATTAAAATTAAGCAAAATAAGATAATTTTTTTGAAAAGGAAAAGCCTTGACATGACATTCTGAGGCAAGGAAGCTCTGAAGATGCTGTTGAGTTCATCTTCTGTTGGCATCCACTGCTGGGCCTGTGCAAACTCCTATCAGGTAGAGCTCCTACCGGTTCTACGACACCTTCATGAGCAGGCGCTGGCACAGAAGATACAAGAATATCCAGGCACTATTAGGAATTTTCTCTAGGAAAAGATGTCATCTGGGACCCTACACTCCAGCATTGCCCCAGGCTTCATCTCTGGCCCTCAGACAGATGGGGAGATGCTAAGAAACAGGGACTCCTGGCTCCCTATGCACCCCTCTAGATCTCCTTTCTCAGGACTGCTCCACAACCAGAGAGGCTAGTTTTATAGAATACCCAACCAGAAGCCTTGCTCTTGTGCTTTGGTTCATGGGCTGGGGCGGTCTGTTGCTCTGTAGCTTGAATCAGTGCAAACCACCATTGCAAGTCTGATCTATATGTCTGTCTTCTCATCATGGACTCCAGCTAAAGATCAACCACTCTTGGGAAGCCCTGGGTAGAACAAAGTCAGGATTTTATTTCCTGGCCTCTGTAATAGCTGCTTCCCTCGTAACTGTGACAAAATACCCAATGGAAGCAACTCAGGGGAGAAGGGTCTACCGTGGCCCAAGGTTTCAGAAAGTACAGTCTGTTGCAGAAGAGAAGACACAATGGTAGGAGCATCTCTGCCTATTCTAGTGGACCAGTAAGGCAACTGCCACTTCCATGGAGGCTGGACCAGGAAGAAGCACAGGGATGATGAAAAGGGTCCAGGGATAACATATGCCCAAGAAACAACACCCAGTGACCCAGGCTTCACCTCCTCAAGGTTCCATAATAGCACTGCCAATTGAGGGACCAGGTATCCAAGCCCATGAGCCTATGGGGAACAAATCATAACAGCTCCCTTATCGCTAGGTTGGCCCATTGCGTCTACCAACAGCCAGTTCCTATTGGACAATTTATTTCTAGAACTATGTTCTCTGCACCCTGCTCCCTGTGTTCAACCCTCGTGGCTGGTTCTTTTAACCTTACTTAGCTTTCCTTTAATCTTATCTGGCTTGTTATAACTGGCTCTTTTGTTAGCTCTCCTTATTCTGCCTATATGGGCATGCTATAGTTCAAATATTTTTTGTCTATACCAAAAGCTCAAGTTGAAGCTTTATTTTTTAATGTGCAGTACTAGGAGATGGGGATCTAATGGAAGTCATGGAGGCCAGGCCCTTAGGAATAACAAGTGAGCTCTCACTCCCAAGGGCTAGCTTAGTCAATGACAGGATAAACTTTATAATGTAAGACTACACCTCATGTTTTGTCTCTCCTTGCCCTTCTACCTTGCCCTCCCTCAGTCCTCCATCTCCCCTTGCTATAGATACATATGAGGACTAACCTTACACACTTGCCTGATCTTGCACTTCCCAACATCCAAAACCATCAGCCAAGATAAACCAATTTCTTTGTAAATTACCCAGCGCTGGGTATTCTGTTACAGCAACAGAAAATGGACTAAATGCCATGGCTTTCCTGTCAGGGCCTGTTCAATTGGCATTGTTACCAAAGCAGGAAACCACACCAGTGGGGCTGTTTTCAGTAGACAGAACATGGCACCTGAGTCCACAGAACCTAAATCCTGAGCCAGAAGAGGCAGCCTTGCCAGCAGCCAGGGTGGCCCACAAAGCTCATCTTCCCCTTTGTCTTATTTCTTTCAGCCCTTGTCCTTGCCCTGAGCTAGAATAGGTCTGTCTCTTGTGTGCCCTAGACATTCCTGGCATCTTTATCTGTTGGTCTTTCTGTACCCAGGCTTGTGCCTTCAGCTTTGGGTTCTTTTTGATAATAATTGTTTCCTGAAACTGGATTGGAATTTTGCTCCCCTACCCTTAGTGGGTGAAGCCAGGGTTTACATACCCCTCCCCGGTAATGAGCAGATAAGGAGGGTGGGAGGAGGGTGGACCAGTGGCAAGAAGCTGTTAATTCTCCAGCAGTGCCTTCTATAGTTTCTTTATCCTTTTCTTCTCCCTGGAAGCAAAACCAAAATCTTTGTTCCACAACCACAGGTTCTGAAGATCATTGGTAAAGTTCTCAAGCCTTGTTTGAGGGCTAATCAGGTTGGTGGCTTTCGGGACCATAGGATATAGGGATCAAGGAGACTAGAGCACAAGGTGGCCTCACTGTAGAATGAGTGTGCCCTAGCCACCTCAGAACAACCAGATCTGCCCTATAAAGAATAGGCAGTCATGGGGCTTCTCTGAGGAAACCACTCCATGTCTTAAGCAGACGCCTCACACCAGCCCCATTTGCTCTTCACTTCTCCAGGGATTGCCTTGCTTCCCCCATCCTAGCACGTCTTAGGTCCCTGTTTGTCTCCCCTGTCCTAGTCCAGCCTCCAAGAACACAGAAACTGCCCCCTATGGCTGGTCTCAAGGAAGGTCAGTTAGCAATAGTCAAGATTAGCTAAGGCCTGTGTCCAGTGTCGCCTCCCCTCTTCTCAGTCTTCCCTGCATCTCTTTTTGAAATACGGAACCCATTGCTAGTCAGAGTGTCCATACTTGTTTAGCTATAGGTTGGGAAACTGAAGAAAACTTAGGATTGAGTAGCTGACTCTAATTACTGTGGTTTCCTGTGTCATTAACAGAGGGACCAGGTACAGGTTAAAAGTACATTTTCTGTAAACTTACAACTTAAAAAAATTCAAAAGTGACTTTAAAATAAGCACAGTCCCAGCTGCACCTGCTTGTGGTGAGAGCCAAGTGATTTTACCTCACCAACACTGGGCCAAATTTTGCTGAGATGTGAAGTTTGGTAATGAGAAAGAAGCAAATGTGTATTAACATCGTCATGGTTACAAAGTTCAGATTTTAATCCATGTTTATGACAAGTCCTCTTCCGATGTTCTTTCCCGTAGCATTGGGTGTTAAATCCAAGCTCTTTACCATTGAGCTGTATTCCCTGGACCAATAACTAGCGCTTTTTGATTTGTTTTGTTTTTTGTTTTACACCAGGGTATTGAGCTTTGGATACAGCTAGAAAAAGGAAACTATTCAGATTCCCCTAAGTATTTCTGTACTTTATAAATGCAGAAATTCACAAACAAATGATTCTTCTTGCATGTTATGCTATCCTAATACTGCACAAGAAAACAACTATATTGTCAGTTCCTGGAAATGAGTTTGCAAATTTTCTATAAAGCACGATCCAGTGCTGCCGTGGCCTAGGGCTCGCTGGTGAATCAGCCAGATGATAAAGACTGTGTATCAAGGGGGAAAAAAGAATGTGCTCATGAGTCAGGCCTGCCTGAATGGGAAATGCCTTGGCAGTGGAGGATGACACCGACAAAGTGTCCTGGAGTACAGTACAACAGTGTGTTGGGTCCTTTGACGAAGTCCCCCAGTGCCAAACCCCACACGACAGATCCAGAGTCTGTGGCCCAAGCCTCATGTGTGTCTTTCTCTTCTTCATTTCACACTGTGCTTGGTCCAGCAGTACTCTAACAAAGAACCCTTCTTTTCTGTTGCCTGGCAACCCCACCCATCCTGCCTTGTCCTAGCACATGTGCATTCTTGGATATAAACCAATACAAAGCCTTCCACAGAGGGGCACTTTTCACATTCTTGTCTTTAGAGCGGTGGCTTTCAACCCTTTGGGAGTTAAATGACACTTTCATGGGGCTCGCACATCAGATATCCTGCATGTCAGATATTTACATTATGATTTATACCAGTAGAAAAATTACAGTTACAATGTAACAACAAAAATAAGTTTATGGTTGGGGTCATCACATGAGGAACCATATTAAAGGGTCATGGCTGTAGCACGAATTCTAATTGGTCTTAATAATAAAAAGCCAGAATCGGATATTAGGGCGTGAAAGCTGAAAGATCAGAGAAGCAGAGCAGCCAGCCACTAGAGTTCGTACCTCTATGAAATCCTCAGACTGAAAGGGTCTAGCTCCTGTCTCCTTCTGCCTTCTATTCCTTCCTCTGCCCAGCCATGTCATTTCTTGTCTCCACCTCCCTAGCACTGGGGTTAAAGGTTGAGCCACTTCTGCCTGACTTCTATGGTTAACTAGTGGCTACTTCCGCCCTTTAATCTTCGAGTAATTTTTTTTGTTGTTGTTAGAGCACAAAATACCACTACACATGGCTTTAGGAAGGCTGAGAACCATGGTTTTATGGTATTGGGGTGGACATAGGCTCAAAGTGAGATAAGCTGTGGTCATCAGTGAAAGTGGCTGCCTCACATCGTTGCCACCAAGTCTTGCCTGTCATAGTAAGCCATAGCCCCTTGAATTTTAAGCCCAGATAAGCCCTTCCTCCCTTAAGTTGCATCTGGCCAGGCATTTGGTCAGAGCAATGTAAGAAAGTAAAACTGGCTACCCACCAAAAGCAACTCGCAGGTTCAACTCAGTCCATATCAACATTACAATGCAGCTTCACAGAAATTGAAAAGGTAATCTTTTAAAATCTTTTTTATTTTATTTTTATTTTAAAAAAGAAACAAGCTATCTTTCTTTTTTTTTCGAGACAGGGTTTCTCCGTAGCTTTTGGTTCCTGTCCTGGAACTAGCTCTTGTAGACCAGGCTGGTCTCGAACTCACAGAGATCCGCCTGCCTCTGCCTCCCGAGTGCTGGGATTAAAGGCGTGCGCCACCACCGCTCGGCCAAGCTATCTTTTTGTATTTTGCCACTCCTTCTCTGCTCTCATTCCTTCCACCCTCCTCCCCACCCCTATCCCCATCTACGCCCCAGAGAGGGCAAGGCACATTTCTCCAAGGAAGGACCAAGGTCCTCCCCACTATATCTAGACTGAGCAAGGTATTCATCCAAAGAGAATGGGTTCCAAAAATCCAGTACAAGCAGCAGGGGCAAATTATTTTGCCATTGCCAGTGGTCCCACAGACTGCTCCAGCCATACAACTGTCACCCCACATTCAGAGGGTCTAGCTTTGTCCTATGCTGGTTCCTTCCCTGTCCAGCCAGAGTTGGTTCGCTTTCATTAGCTCAGATAAGCTGTTTCAGTGGGTGTCCCCATCATGGTCTTGACCTCTTTGCTGATATTCTCACTCCTTCCCCTCTTCAACTGGACTTTGGGCATTCAGTACAGTGCTCCGTTGTGAGTCTCTGCCCCTCTCTTTATCAGTTGCTGGATGAAGGTTCTATGGTGACATTTAAGATAGTCATCAATGTGGCATTACCACAATCCAAGTGAAATTGCTGTAGGTCCTCCTCATCTTTTTAGAGACTTCAAAGTTGCTGTTAGGAACAGTTATGGTTCATCATCTGCAGCAGAGCTCTGAGGTTAAAGGAACACAATCTGTTACAATCTGTTAAATTCACCTCGTATATACAAGCTTAATTCCTAACTACCTGCTTCAGACTCAAGCCCGAAATCATGTATAGGAAGCTAGACGAAGCCTATTTTTAGAATTAGTTAGTACTCTATTTGACCATTAATATCACAACAGAAACTTTAATATATACATATAGTAATCTTATAAATTTTGAGATAATATTTATGTCTTCAGAAAAGCTTTAAAGAACCAAAATAAAACCAAGGGGTTGTAAGATTAGTGACAATAGAATAGTCCTTTAATTTTGGTTTTCTTCTGTCTCATATGAGGTGGCTCTTGTGACATGAAACAGAGACTTTGGATTTTCATTTAAAGCATGCTTGGGTTTAGAGAAGGAGAGAACCACACTCCAACTCCAAGGATAGCTTTAATTTTTAATTGACTTGGGACTACAAAAAGACCATTTGCCTCATATGTCTGTAAAGAATGCCAAAACAACATTCAGGAAAATTTATGAATTTTTTTCCTGTTGGAAATATGCTATACCATAAGCCAACTCTTTTTCTTGGGACATTTTCTCTGGATGATCTGTCCTTTTTCTTCACATGTCTTATTTTTCCAATGGTTTTCAGGTCCTTTAGTTGGATGTTTTTATTTTCCCTGAAAGACAAAAACAAAACCCTGCCCCAGCCCTCACTTTGGAGAGTTTCCCTTTTGGCAAATTATATATGATCAAATGAAAGATATTTTGTTAGTCTTATAAGTTAATTTAGATGGAATTGCCATGTGGTTTGATGAACTATTGCCTCTCTGGTGGAGAACAATTGTCTATATTCTGTCAATTATGTTTTAAATAAATGCTAATTGGCCAGTAGCCAAGCAGGAAGTATAGGCAGACAGAAAGTAGAGATGGGTCAATGAGAACAGGAGAATTCTGGGAAGGGGAGGAAGCCCATTCCTCTCCAGTCCTGTCTCAATCACAGAAGAAAGAAGATGTGATTTCCCTGCTGAAAAAGGTACTGAGTCATGTGGTTAACATAGATAAGAATAATGGGTTAATATAAGTTATAAGAGTTAATAAGAAGCCTGAGCTAATATAGACCTCTGTGTGATTTCTTTGGGGATAAACAGCTGTGGGACCTGGTGGGAGGCAGAATAGAAATCCCAGACAACACCTCTCTTAATCAAGAGGTCTTTCTTGTTTGAATCTAATCTTTACCAATCTTGATGGCATTTATAGCTTTTCTTCTCCTGTGAAAACAAAAATAAAACCTCTTCCTCAATGTAACACATATCCTGATTTCCATTCTGAAGTTAACTCATCTTTGAAATATATAGACTGATTTAATTCAGCAGTAGTTTTTATATCCAATGTTTCTCCATAGCTGTCATTTCTTTCTCATTAGCATTCAAAAATTTGAAGTTAATAGAGCATTGTGTAATCTATCTCTGGGAACTTTATTGCTCCTTTCTGTTTATAAGCATATCTTCTAAAGTGTGATTAGACCTTTCTATAACTACATGTCCTTTAGGATTATGTAGTTTACCTTCAATATGCTTTATGCTGTAATATGAAATAAAACTGTTTCATTTTATTGGAGACATTTGCTGGAGCATTACCAGTTTTAATTTGTACAGGTATCCACATAATAGCCATAACGTCTAATAAGTGTGTAATTATAGAGTCGGCCTTTTCAGAACTCAAAGCAGTTTCCCATCAAAATCCTGTATAGGTATCTATGGTTTTGTACATGTACTTTAATTTTCCAAACTGCAAAAACACATACATTTGTCAAACTTTATTTCTTTGAGTACCCTTTGGGTTGCTTCCTGAAGGTAGTGGAGTTTGACGACACAAAGAATAAAGTAGTACATTTTCTTATAATTTCCTTGACTTGTTACCAAGTGATAGAAAAATCTATATTCAAACCTTTGTTATTAGCACAGTGTTTCTTATAAAATTCTGAGGATTCTAACTTTCCCTACTAAAAACTGATCATTTTATCATTATCTTGTATTAGAGGGCCACCCATGAGTGTTGCCATCCATTAAACCTGGGCGTCTTCTAATTTGGTCTGATTTGCTGATTATTGCATCAGCAGAGAGGTTTGTCGGCTAAGGAAAAATATTTAATAATACTTACTTAATAATACTTAACATTACTCTCATTACTAATAAAAAGCTGATTGGTCAATCGCTAGACAAGATTATCAGGTAAGAGAGAATGCTGGAAAGAAGAAAGGCAGAGTTTGAGAGTCTTGAGTCAGACAGCAAAACACAGAGAAACAAGGTAACAAGCCATGAGCCATGTGGTAGAACATTTCACCCTTCTGGGTCTTTGATGGAGTTAAAGACTAAATAATTAGACATAAAGAAAGCTTTCCTTAGTGTGATAAAAGGTAAGTTAGGTATAAAACTTTGAGTCACAAGGATAAGATAAATAATAGAATGTTTTCTCTAATTTTGCCAAATATAAATAGTCTGGATATTATAACCATCATTCTTACTTGATAACTGTTTGTGTTGTATATAATACTTTTACTATGTTAAAGTTTAAAAAAATCTTCCTTTTTAATTAGACAAAAAGGGGAATCGCCGTGGAACAATCTTTGTACATTGTAAATATGTGTTGCTCTCATTGTTAGTAAAAAGCTGATTGGCCAATAGTTAGGCAGGATTTGGGGGATAGAGAGAATGCTGGGAAGAAGGGCAGAGTCTGAGAATCTTGAACCATATGCAGAGGTGGCAGGATGTGTAGAAAATGAGGTAACAAGCCATGAGTCAAGAGGTAGAACTTGGATAAGAATTATGAATTAATTTAAGTTATAAGAGCTAATTAGTTACCTATACTCCATAATGATTTCCACAGTGGCTAGGCTAATTTCCATCAGTTAATTGTAAGGGTTTCTTTCTATACTTTCTACTCTTCAACCAAAACTACACCAACAGCTCAATTAATGACTCAGCCAAGATCATTATAATGAGTAATTGAGTTAATTATGAACTACTTAATGGAGAAATAGATAGCTATGAACAGCTTCATTTTCTTGTTGCCACCCCAAAGTACCACACTCCCAATTAGATATGGCTCCATATCTACAACAAACTGATTTAAACCTGGGTTCCCATGGCTAATTACAACTAAACGAGTAGAGGTGACTGCGGACTCAGAAAACATGAGGCACAAACAAAATCACACACTGGGAAATTTATTTTTATGGATATCTCACCCTTGTCTATACCAAGGAGTTACTGTCCACCCATTGGAAGAGCGGATTGTTTTGCTGCGATTTGGAACATAGAGCTGAACATTAGCTACAAGACAAAGTTACTAGAGTTGCTAGAGTTGGGAGGCCTTGCCTGAATCTAGAGCAAAATAGGATAGCTAATACAATATTGATGAAAATTTGGAATATGAATGTTGCCTAAAGATTTGTAGTAATTATACACCATGCTGAAAATGAAATGATAGACACAGAAAGATCGGTGAAACAAACAGAAAAATCCAGAAATAAAAATCTCAGAAGGTGATTTCAGACAAAAATATAAGAGCACTAAATGGACAAAGGACAGTGTTTTCCACAAATTATATGGAAAGTAGTGACCACCTGTATACAGAAAAAGAGACACAGACTTTATACCTTATACAAATAGTAGCATAAAACAGATCTAAAGATCCAAATACAAACTTATAAAAATTCTAAAAGGAAACACAGAAGAACATTAATGTGACCCTTAATTTACTGATGAGTAATAAGCAAAATCAAAATTCTTGAAATAAAAGATAAACATTTGGTAGTTTATTAAAATTAAAAACTTTGGTACAAGGCACTATTAAGAGGATGAAAAGTAAGCCACAAGCTAGGAAAACACAAACTGCATATGTTTTAAAGGACCATAGCCAAAATACATAAACCATAGTTAAAACTCAATAGTAAGCAAATTTGAAAATTAAACAGATCTAAATAAATATCTCATCAATGAAGTGATAGATGGGTGGAAGGGGAAGACTTAATTACTTTCCTGTAGAGAGGTGTAACTAAAACAGTAATCAGGTATCAGGACACATCTATTAAAATATCTCAAATCCAGCACACTGACATCACCCAATGCTGATAAGAATGTGAAGAGACAGAGAGTCACCCATGGCTGGAAGAGAGTGTGGTCATTTCTAACAAAGGTAGACACATTCTCAGTGGACAGTTCAACAACTGCTCTCAGTTTGTGCCTCATTCACCCAAACATGTTTGAAAGCATGTTCACACAAACACCACACATGCGTGTTTAGAGCGATGCTATTCATTGTCACCAAAAATGAGAATGTCCAAGCCATCCTTAATAGTGAAAAGAGTAAACAGACTGCGGTCCAACTAAATATTGGAATTCTTCAGATGTATGAGGAAATGAGCTATAGAGTCATTCAAAGTCACAGCTGAATCGTGGATGCATAGCCCTAAGTAAAAGAAACCTGTTCAAAACTGCTGCGAACTTTACACTTCAATTTTCAAAAAAAGCAAACAACTGAGCAGTTGTCATGATGCAAGGAATGATTTAACCAGAAATGGCTCTGTTGATGAGGAAACAATTATATCATATTGTATTAACATGGCACAATAACCCTTTCAAGAGCCACAAAACCCTATACCATGAATAATGAAAGTTTATGTAAAATTTAAAGGGTGAGAAGGAGAATTAACTTCTCCTAGGAATGAACTCCTTATTGATTGTCCAATGCAGAGTGATCATCCCTGAAACCATACACATACAAACAACAATGGGTACAGTAAGTTATATATATTTGTGCATACAAATATATAAAGACATGCAAATGTAATCATCATAATCAAAGGGAAAAGAGGCTATTGACTTGAGATTGGGGAGAGCATGGGAGGGGTTCAAGAGAGGTAACTGGGAGGAGCTGGAGGGAAGAAAGGGAGGAGGGAAAGTGGTATAATTTTATTTCAATTAAAAACACATTTTTAAATATTAGTCAGTATATTGGGGATTTTGGCAAGGGATTGGTACTATCATAGGAGAACCTCAGTGAAGTGCAGCCGTATGAGACAGTGCACTGGAGGGTGTGAAGGAGTGATGAAGCATATAAAATTCATAAATACATGTGGCCTATAACACTAAAAGCAAAAAAAAAGCATGCATGCATTGTACTCTAGTTGATTAAATTGTTTCCGACACTGCATAGGTTAAAAATAGTGATACTAATAGAGGTATATCCTGGAATTGAACAACTGAGTTTCTAATAGTTTGGAGTGGAAATTTACAAAGCATAGGAAGGGGTTAAAGAGATCCAGGTGGCAATGGATTGGTTAAGACACCTGTATGAATTCAGGGCTAGCTCAATGCAGCTGTCCATAGATATGTGGCTATGTGTGTATGTATTCAGATCAGTATGCAGATCTATTTATTATCCCCTTGTTCAGAGCTGTAAGGGACTAGAAGCTATAGCACACCAACGGTAGTGGGGACACAGAGTACACAGATGTTAACGATGATGCTATTCTCTAATGGAGGACACTGGAGGAATGGCTGAACATGAGAGTGTGACAGGAAATAGACAAGATGGGTTTGGTTATCATAAAGTACCAGAAAATAAGGACATCTGAGAAAAGAAAACATGACGGTGTTTCAAAGAAATAAATGAACCAATTTGAAAATAGACTCCAGTAGCCAAAACCAGAAGAATCTGAGCAACAGAAGACAAAACCAGCATCCATGATTCCATCAGGTTCAGGAAACAAACAAACGGATTTATAGGGACACAGCTCTCATGCGGAAAAATATTACTCATGCAGAATTCTAAGTACTTTCTGCAACATATTTAGTCCTCACAAAAGTGGGACATGGAAAGTGTGGTGTGGTTTGAGTGAGAAAATACCTTGAAGGCTTCTGTATTTGAACACTTGATCCCTGGTTAGTGGTACTGTTTGGAGATGCCTAGGAGGTGTGACCTTGCTGGAAGAAACATCGCTAAGGACAGGCTTTGAGGTTTCAAAGTCCTCCCAATCCCAGTGCTATTACTCTCCCTCCCTCCTCTCCCCAGTGTATCTCTCTCTCTCTCTCTCTCTCTCTCTCTCTCTCTCTCTCTCTCTCTCTCTCTCTCTCTCTCATGTGTGTCTGTTTTGGTGAGTGTCTCTCTCTCTCTGTGTCTCTCTGTGTGTCTCTGCCTCTGCTATATGTCTGTGGTTCATGATGGGAGCTCTCAGCTCACCCTTTCAGTCACCGTGCCTTCTGCCTGTTGCTAAGCTGCTCCTGCCTTCAAGACTCTTACTCTCTGGAATTGTAAGCCCAAATAAACGTCAAAAGATTGTCTTAGTTATGGTGTTTTATTACAGCAACAGAAAATTTAGGAATACGGGGGAACAAAGAATAATTCTACAATAAAAAAAAACCCTGGCAACTCTAAAATTGAAGGAAGAGCGAAAGAATGCAAAATTGGGACAAAACAGAGATGAGAAGTGAATTTCTATCTTCAGAGCATGGCAGCCATTACACACTTTGACCTCACAGCAGGTGTGGACTTATACAAGACTGGGCCTGTCAGCATCCAAACACGGATCAAGGAGGAGCTCCAGGTTTCTGGTGGGGGCACAATCATTGCCTGCAGTTGTATATTAAATGGTGATTCCAGCAGGCTCCAACGGATAGTTTTAAACTTGTGGCCACACAGACAGATCTAGTTAAAACTGAAGGGTCACAAAACCAAAACAAATATGGGAAAGGGACTTGGGTGGGAGATGAAAAAATTGGGAGGGAGATAAAAGAGCATGAGAATAAAAATATAAAATTGTTGAAGGACAAAATTTTTTTTGAGGGGTGCAATGAACTTTATTGATGGTATTCAAGAGAGTAGGGCTCCCTAAGCACCCTCCTGCTATTCTGGGGGTCTGGGATGGAACCTGTGAGGGAGATGCTCAGTGTCAAGGGTTAGTTAGGACAGGGACTGCTCAGCAGCCGAGGACCTCTCTCTTGCTGTGTCCTTGCTGGGATGGGTGGTCCAGGGTGGGCTTCTTACTCCTTGAAGGCCATGTAGGCCATGAGGTCCACCACTCTGTTGCTGTAGCTGAATTCATTGTCGTACCAGGAAATGAGCTTTACAAAGTTGTCATTGAGAGCAATGCCAGCCCCAGCATCGAAGGTGGAAGAGTGGGAGTCACTGTTAAAGTCACAGGAGATGACCTGGTCCTCAGTGTAGCCCAGGATGCCCTTTAGTGTGCCCTCAGATGCCTGCTTCACCACCTTCTTGATGTCGTCATACTTGGCAGCTTTCTCCAGGCGGCATGTCAGATCCACGACGGACACATTGGGGGTAGGAACGCGGAAGGCCATGCCCGTGAGCTTCCCGTTCAGCTCTGGGATGACTTTGCCCACAGCCTTGGCAGCACCAGTGGACGCAGGGATGATGTTCTGGGCAGCGCCATGGCCGTCTCGCCACAGCTTCCCAGAGGGGCCATCCACAGTCTTCTGGGTGGCCGTGATGGCATGGACTGTGGTCATGAGTCCTTCCACAATGCCAAAGTTGTCATGGATGACCTTGGCCAAGGGGGCTAAGCAGTTGGTGGTGCAGGAAGCGTTGCTGACAATCTTGAGGGAATTGTCATACTTGTCATGGTTCACACCCATCACAAACATGGGGGCATCGGCAGAAGGGGCAGAGATGATGACTCTCTTGGCCCCACCCTTCAAGTGGGCCCCAGCCTTCTCCATGGTGGTGAAGACACCGGTAGACTCCACAACATACTCGGCCCCGGCATCCCCCCATTTGGAAGATGGTGATGGCCTTCCCGTTGATGACAAGCTTCCCATTCTCAGCCTTAACTGTGCCTTTGAATTTGCCATGGGTGGAATCATACTGGAACATGTAGACCATGTAGTTGAGGTCAATGAAAGGGTCATTGATGGCAACAACGTCCACTTTGCCAGAAGTGAAGGCAGCCCTGGTAACCAGGCGTCCAATACGGCCAAATCCGTTCACTCCGACCTTCACCATCGTGTCTCTGGAACGAGGCTGGCACTGCACGAAAAGAAGCGGCTGTCTCCAGAACAGGGAGGAGCAGAGAGCCGAAGGACAAAATTTTTAAAGTAAAAAGATAAAAAGGGCTGAAGAGATGGCTCAGCAGTTAAGAGCACTCAATGCTCTTCCAAAGGACCTGAATTTGGATCCCAGCACCCACACTAAGCAGCTTACAGTCAACTATAACTTCAGTTCCAGGAGACCCAACATCCTCTTCTGGCCTTAGCAGGCTCTGCATACAGGTGTTGTGCATATACATATACATTTGGCACAAATACATACATAAATAAATCTTTTAAAAGAGAAACTTATAAATATTACATTAGCCAGAGTACCAATGTTCACATTAGCAGTGTGGGTGTGGCCCCAGGATGCACCTTGCTGCAATGTGGTGAGAATGAGTCTGTATCTATGTGATCTGCTCCAAAGAACCTGCAACCCTAATCTAACAATGGGGAGGAGGAAGAAAACCTCAAATGGGTGAATATTCTATAAATACTTGTCATTCGTTCTCTGTCAAGATAATCTAAAACCAAGAAAATATAAGAACGTGCCAAGCAAAGAAGAACCTAAGATTAAGGAATCTCTGAATGTTAATGTGGTGTCCTAGATGGAGTCATGAGATAGAAAATGTATATTGGATAAATTTAAGGCAATCTAAATAAAATATGAACTCAAACCAGTGTATCAATATTAATATTAAGTTCCATCATAGCGAAAATCCTATACTGGCATGAGATATTAACGATTGGGGAAACTGTGTGCAAGGTGAGTGAGAACTCCGCTCTTTTTGCAGCTTTTCTTTGACTATTATAAACTTTCCTAAAAGATTCATTTTTCTTAAATGAAGAAGAAAAATCACAGGACTTGGGAGAATGAGGCATAAAGATTGCTAGTTTAAGACAAACCTTAGAAACGCAGTGAGTTCAAGGCTACCCTGGAATATGTTATAGGTCCCTATCTACAAAACTGAAGAAGAAACTGAGAATATAGTATTAGTATAAAAGGTCCAGTATGCAACTAATGGGATTTCACAAACCCAGGGGGGAACACATATGAAAATTATTAAAGAGATGAGAGTGCTATAGAGATTTTCATTGATATGTATCTTGCTTTATTGATACAAGTTTAAGGTCAATTTTGTTGTATGTACATTTCTGCTCTTGATTAAGGTATTGTGTTTGTGCAGCTCCTTTAAAAATGTATTGTGTAATTTAAAAATACTAGCTAATAGATAATCATTTATAATAGTCAAGCTTATAGTCATGTTAGTTAGGTTTTCTTAATATATAGAGATATATTTCAGATAGGTATTCTTCAAATCTTTCAGAGACATTCAGAATATGGCACTTAAAATGTTTTAATAACTTAGGACTTTTCATGACAATGAGATACATATACTCCTGGCAGCACCAATCTACTTCAAGAGGATGATGGGCATTGAAGAGGCTCCATATAGAGTTGGTTAGTCATTTGGGCAAGAAACTCTCTTGCCTGGACTGCTTGATGTTATGTTGTGTGAACTGGACATGCAGGACCAACAGAAAAATGACTGCTGAACTTGCCTAAAAGTGAGACAGTCCTTCAGAGTTCCTGCTTCATGAGTCTGCCAGACATTCTACAGGACACAGAAGAAAGTGACTGATGAACTGCCAATGCAGGTGGGACTGTCTTTGAAATTTCCTGCTTCATGAAAAAGTCTGCCAGATACTATGGGCCTATAGGCTGAAGATGGATACAACACACAGTCACCACACTGTGGAGGTCCTATTCAAGGTGGAATGTCTGGATGGCAGAGAGTTTGAGCTTGCTCAAAGTTGTTTGACAATGACTGTGGCTACACACCCTGACCTAGGGTATGGTCACTTGGTGTTTTGGACTTGAAGGTGGTCCATAGAGGTCAAACTGTTTAAGGATTCTGATTGTAGTCTCCACAATCGATGGCTTCTGGCTGGGGTACAGGAGGTGAAGAACTCAGTTCTATTTAAGGAATATGCCATTGAGAATTTGACCATGCTCCAGAGAGTATATAGGTAAAACCAACTGAAGTTGTCTTTTTTTAAGTGTCTATTTTTGAGGGGGTTAAAAGGGTGACAGTACAGGCATGGAAGGACTGGGAGATCAGTGTGATCAGGGTGCATGGTGTGAAAATCCCAAAGAATCAATTTTTAAAAATCAGATAAACAATTTTAATAGCACTATAATCTCTAGTGAAGTAGAAGCAGTCATTAAAAATCTCCCAACCAAAAAAGCCATGTGACCAGACAGACTTAGGGCCCACTCCATAAGAAGTAACCCCACACCTGACACCAAGAACTAGATTCATGTAGAAATGATGAGAGAAAAGGGTAGATTATTGAATCTACTTTTATTCAACAATAAAAACAGCTGTTAATCTCAAAATATTTTACATTCATATAGATTTTAGTTTACTGATAAAAATGTAAGGTCAATTTTGTTATACTGTATGTTTATTTCTACTCTTGTTTAAGGTATTATGTTTATGTAGAACATTTAAAAATGCAATATATTGGCAGTTTCTCAAAAATTAGGAAACAACCTTCCTCAAGACCCAACAATACCACTTTTGGGTACATATCCAAAGGTTGTTCAATTGTACCACAAGGACATGCTCAACTATGTTCATAGCACCATTGTTTGTCATAGTCAGAACCTGGAAACAACCTAAATGTCCCTTGACTGAAGAATGGATGAGGAAAATGTGGTACACTTGTACAATGGAGTACTACACAGCAGAAAAAAATAATGACATTTTGAAATTTGCAAGCAAATGGATGGAGCGAGAAAACATCATATTGAGTGAGGTAACCCAGAACCAGAAAGACAAATATCACATGTACTCACACATAAGTGGCTTTTAGACATAAAACAAGGAAAACCAGCGTATAATTCACAATCCTAAAGAACCTGGACAACAATGAGGACCCTAAGAGAGACATACATGGATCCAATCTACATGGGAAGTAGAAAAATACAAGATCTCCTGAGTAAATTGGGAGCATGGAGATCATGGGAGAGGGTTGAAGGGGAGGGGAGAAAAAGGGAGGGGAGCAAAGAAAAATGTATATGTCAATAAAATCAATTTTTAAAAATGCAATATGTAATTAAAAATAGAGATTAATATTCATCTATAATAGTCAAACTTATAGCCTTATTAGTTAGGATTTTTAGGTATACAAATATATATTTCAATTAGATAGGTAATCTTTAAACATTTCAAAGACCTACAGATTATGGCATTTAAAATGTTTTAAGAACTTAGACTTTTCTCAACAGTGAGCCACATCTGCTCCTGGCAACACCAATTACTTCAAAGAGGGGTGATGGGCATCCAAGATATTCATTATGGAGTTTGCTTTCAGTGTGGCAAGGCTAGATATTTGGACAAGAAACTGCTCTTGCCTGGACTTGACAGTATGCTGTATAAACTAGACATACAGGAACCATAGGAAAATAACAGCTAAACTTTGCCAAAATAAGGTGGGATGGTCCTTCAGGTTCCTGCTTCACAGAAGAAACTGCCAGATATTTTGCAGGTCACAGAGGATAGCAACTGACGAACTTTGCCAGAATGGGTGGGATAGTCCTTCAGGTTCCTGCTTCACTGGAAAGTCTGCCAGATCTCTAAGCCTATAGGCTGAATATGGAGTGCCCTAACATTACAGAAGAACTTCAGGTGACTGTCCAGGTAGCCAAATGTCTCTATCATTTCCAGAGTTTTGGAAGTTGCTTGCAATGCACTTCCTGTTTGCTCAAGAAATATATACTTCTGGAGTCTTTGATGGAGTTGAAGAATAGATAGTTATGTTTATAGTTTCCTTAAGTTATGATGAAAAAATAATTAGATATAAAACTTTAGACTCACAAAGAGAATAGATGATAGAGTATATTCTTTAATTTTGGCAAATACAAATAGACTAGATATTGTAACAGTAATTCTTACTGTTTTTTATATGTAATTTTACTATGTTAAAGTAAAAACCTTCCTTTTTAATTAGACAAAAAGGGGGAAACAATACAGGATGGTCTTTCTGTATGCTGTGAGTATGTGTTGCTCTCATTGGTTGATAAATAAAGCTACTTTGGCCTATGGAAAAGCAGGATAGAGCCAGATGTGAAATCCAAGCAGAGATACAAGAGAAGAATGGAGGAGTCTAGGAGATGCCAGCCAGCCACTGAGAAATCAAGACATGTAAAAAAATGAGGTTACAAGCCACAAACCATGTGACAAAGCATAGATAAAAATTATGAGTTAATTTAAATGTAACAACTAGCTAATAATAAACCTGAGTCATTGGCCAAGCATTTATAAGTAATATTAATCCTCTGAGTGTTTATTTGGGAACTTGCAGGAAGGAGAGAAACCTCCAATTACACTAGCTAGCCCAGAGACCTAGGGTATAACCAAACACTATTTGTTGGTTATATCATATATATATATGTGTGTGTGTGTGTGCGTGTGTGTGTGTTAATGATATGCTGCTACACTCATATATCAATGCCTTATCCAGCCCTCATCAGACAGGCTTTTTTCAGCAGCAGTCAGATACAGATGAAGAAATTCACAGCCAGACATTTTACAGAGAAAGAGTCTAAATTAGAGCTCTCCATCAAATCCCTCCCCTCAAAGCTCAGGGAATCTCACAAAGAGGAAACAGAAAGATTATGTCAGAGGGGTTGGAGGACACCAGGAGAACACCAGGACACCTCTGAATCAACTAAGCAAGGCACATATGAGCTCACAGAGTTTGAAGCAGCAAGAATAAGGCCTACATGGTTTCTCCCCAGGTCCTCTGTGTATATGGTATAGCTACTAGCTTAGTATTTGTATAGGACTGCTGACTATGAGAATGAGAGGGTCTCTGACTCTTGTCTACACTTGGAACTCTTTTCCTCCTGTTGGGTTGCTGTCTCCAGTTTTGAAGCAATAGTTTTTATTTCATCTTATTATATTTTATTTTGTCCTATTTGGTTGTTATCTCTTAGTAACCTGTCCTTTTCTAATGAAAGGAAAAGGGGAGTGGATCTGGTGGAGAAGAAAAATGAGGAAAAACTGGGAGGAGTAGAGAGAGGGGAAACTACAATCAGGATAAATTATATGAGAAAAGAATCTATTTTCAATAATGGGGGGACGAGGAAGGAAGGATGGAGTTCAGTTCTAAGAGCTAACCCTGATTCTGATGCTCCTGAGGCACAGTTGGACTGTGTGCTTATTTACAGAGGGAAGCCCACAGATTCCTAACAGTGTTTGCCTCTGTGAGAACCAGGAGAGAAATTGGCTCGCAAATGTGAAGACAAGTAAGGTATTGGAAACTCTTAAAATAATCCTACATACCTTCTCTAAGTAAATACTCTGTGGTCTGCGTATACTTAGAGCATGCCCCACCAAATATGGGCCTTGAGCTTGTGGACACAAGCCTCTGAGTTTGTGGCTCAGTTCTCAGTGTCACAACCCAGAGGAGGTAGAAGCTTTAAGAGGTGGGAGTGGAAAGTAGTCAGATTGTTGAAATAAGGGCGGTGGGGCTGTGTTTGCAGCACCCCGGCCGCCTGCTAGCTTATGCCCGGAAATAACAACACACAAATTGTATTTATTTAAACACTGCTTGGCCCATTTCTATCTAGCCTCTTCTCGGCTAACTCTCGCACCTGGACTAACCCATTTCTAGTGTAGCCCACGAGGTGGCTTACCAAGGAGATTCTAGCCTACGTCCATCCTGGGTTGGAGCTTCATCGCGTGTGTCTGCCCGGGAGCGGGCAGCATGGCATCTCTCTGAGGCATCTGCTCCCGAGAGGAGAGCTGTCGAGTCTCTGAGCTCACTTCCTCTTCCTCCCAGCATTCTGTTCTGTTTACTCCACCCACCTGTGTTCTAACCTATGAGGGCCAGCCAAGCAGTTTCTTTATTTTTTTAACCAATGACCTTCCTCCATCATCAGATCATTGGGAGAACTACTCTTGGTAATGGTTAATAAAGCTTTTCTGTTTGTTTGGTTTGAGTTTTGGTTTTTTAAAACAAGGTTTCTCTGTGTAGTCCTCACTGTCATGGAACTTGCTCTGTAGACCAGGATGGCCTAGTACTCAGAGATCCGCCTACCTCTGCCTCCCAAAGTGCTGGGATTAAAGGTATGTACCACCACCTCCTGACTAATAAAACTTTTGTAGGATCCAGGTTAGCTCCTGTGTGAGAAAAGAGCTGGCCTGGGCTTTATAGCCTCCTGAGCTTGTAGCCTCCTGTCTACAATGTGATCTTTCTATCAAATCACAGTGCCATTTACTATGTTGTGATATAGCCAAGATGGTTCCTACCAAATGGGGGCTGAATAGACGGGAACACCCAATCTTGTCCTTTTAGCCTCCAAAACAATGTATTAAATAAGCTTATTTAACACACAAAATTTTAAAAAGTGACGTTAGGGCAAGCTGTTATGGGTAAATGTTATTTCTGTCTTCCAATGGCAGCACTATACAAATTACTAATATTCTATATAGTTACAATTTTAGCCCTAGTGAGAATACTACTGGTTTTATCTGGATATTTCATGTAGCTTTACAGCTAATTTCAATGATGTGGCTAAATTCTCATTAATCAGGGTTAGTTAGATTTGCATGGTCAGTGTCCAAAGCTGTATATGGTATACTGGTGCTTTAAAAATATGTTTGAACCCATAGCTTTTTCTACTATCCAGTGTTTCTCCGTAGCTGTTGTTCCTTAGCATTTAGAGAATTTGAAGTTAGTAAAGCATTATGCAATCTATTTCTGGGAGTCTTTATCATCACTTCCTGCTTATTTTTTTTCTTTTTTCTTTTTTTGGTTTTTTAAGACAGGGTTTCTCTGTGGTTTTGGAGCCTGTCCTGGAACTAGCTCTTGTAGACCAGGCTGGTCTCGAACTCACAGAGATCCGCCTGCCTCTGCCTCCCGAGTGCTGGGATTAAAGGCGTGCGCCACCACCGCCCGGCTCCTGCTTATTTAATATATCCTTCCGAGTTCAATTTGATCTTTCTATAACTGCCTGCCCTGTAGAACTGTGTGGTATATTTGCAATGTGAATTATATTGTAGGCAAAAAACTCATTTTCTTAGAGACATATGCTAGAGCATTGTCTGTCTTCATTTGTGCAGGTATACCCATGATGGCCATAATTTCTAGCAAATGTGTGATTACCAAACCGGCCTTTTCCAAACTCAAAGCAGTTGCCCATTGAAAACCTAATAAGTATCAATGGTGTATGTACATATATTTTTAGTTTTCCAAATTCTACAAAATGGAACACATCCATCTGCCAGATTTCATTTCTTTGAGTTACTTCCTGCAGGTATTGGTGTTTGGTTGTATAAAGAACAAGTAGGACATTTCCTTATAATTTCCTTGGCTTGTTGTCACTTGATGGAAAAGTCTTTTTTAAAAACCTTTGCTATTGGCATGATTTTTATGAAATTCTGAGGCCTCTAACACATTTTCAATCAATAATTGATCAACTTCCGCATTACCTTGTGCTACAGGACCTGGCAGACCCGTATGAGATTGGATGTGTGTTATGTATATGGGATGATACCTATTCCTGATTATATCTGGTACCTGAATAAATAATGAAGTAAAAAAAATATGTTAGAACAAGCTGGTTGAGCTTAAGACTTCCATATGTCTCCTGAAGAGAAACACGATGAACAATGCCTTTATCCTTTCTTCCAACCTGATTTTTGGAATACCAACACTTAACTGTGTGAATTGTCTTGGACGATGGGGTAAAGACTAGGAACAGAGTAGTGACTGGACGTAATTCTTATAACTACAAAACAACAACAACAACAACAAACCTTATACTATGACATGGCCTCTCTGTATTTCCTTTACATACTAGTTAAAACAACATCAACTTTTTTTAAGCTACTTTTTTTTTTTACTTATTTCCAGTAAACCCTAGTCTTACCAGGAGCAATGATTCATCGTGTAACAATAAAGTAGCTAAGTAGTTTCCAGGAAGATGGCAGAGGGCACGGGAGTGTCTCAATTAGGACTGAACTCGGGACAAAAGCAGCAGTTTTAGCTGAACAGAAGTTTATGTTTCTCCCATTTGGTTTGGTCCCACTAACTTTTCTATAGCTCCCCCTGAACCTGTGGGATGGGACACATGACGCTTTGCTTGCATTGCCATGGAATTTCCAAGAGGAATGTTGCGTATGGATTCGGGTACTGTGAAGGACCAATGCTAAGGTAATCTTAGTGAAAGGTGTTTATACCTCTCCAGCTAGTAAAGAAACATAAAATGGATACACTTATATGGAGGTACCCAACTCCTCGCCATTCTACAAACACGAAATATAGTAATTCCACAAGCCATGAATGGGATAAAACTCAGCCTGGCATCTGTATGTCACCCCTGACATAGAAGCTTTCCCAGGTCCCTCCCTGAGCAAGCCCAGCTAAGGCTAGGCCTGTACTTGGCATGCACATTGGATGGCTGAGAGGAACAGAGCTAAGTCCCTGTCTCCTGGGAATTGCAGCTTAACAGATGTGAATGCGTAGGGACTGCCAAAGAAAGGAGATGCAAGACAAGAGTCCATTCATCCTCCCCCTCCCCCCCCTCGAGACCTTGTCCACCTATAGCCCTTGGCCAGAGAGACTTCACTTCTGCTTGACTCCCCCAGAGGATGTGAACATTCTTCAGGGTAAAACTCAAGAGGTCTGAGCAGACACGGGAGTTTTGAAACACACTGATTCTTCAAGAACTGCAGGGTCAGAGCAAGAGCCGCTAGACAAAGGCTGGGGTCATTTGCAGCAGTGAGGAGGCTGAGGCAGGAGAATTACCACAAGTCTGAGCCTGCTTTGACTATGCAGTGAGTTTGAGGTGAAGCTGGACCATAAAGCAATCTCCTATTTCAGAAGACTTAAGTAATAAATATATTTTTTAGTCTATCAGCCTTGCCTGGCTTTTTACATGAGTGCTGGGGATTCAAACTCAGGTCCTAATGTTTACACAGCAAGTGCTTTACCCGTTGAGCCATCTCCACAGTCATGGATATCGCCTACTTTTCATCCCAATGAAGGCTGGAAATTATCTGGGTCGCAAAGTGGTTGTGCAGAACTGCAGGGCTGGAACAAGTCTTCTCAGATGTGCAAAGGCGAGAGAGCCTTTTCCAGCTGTTTGAAGGTTCATAGGCCCGTGACTTCAGGTCCTTTCGCTTCAGCTCCATTTAGTACTAATTAAAGAGCAAAGACAAAAGGAAATTTTTCTTGTCCAAAGGTAAAGGAATACTTCTAGTAGATCTCCTGGTGCAATGACAAGTTTTGCTTACTTTCTTGACACATGTAGAATTCCTTGGGGAAAAAGCCTCAGTGAGGATTGTCCATAAGAGGTTGGTCTAAGGGATTTTTTTTTCTTAATTGGGTTAGTTAAGTGAAGACTGTGGCCATCTAAATAAGTGTCCTTCACTGTCTCTGGCACTATAGGACAGTGAGAACAACAACAACTTCCTTCTCCTCCTCTTCCTCTTCTTCTCTCTCTTTTTTTTTAATTTTTTTGAGACAGGGTTTCTCTGTACAGCCCTGACTGTCCTGGAACTCACTCTGTAGACCAGACTAACCTCAAACTCACAGAGATCCACCTGCTGCCTCCCTAGTGCTGGGATTAAAGGCTTGTGCCACCACAGCCTGGCCAATGAGGACTTCTTAATCATTGAGTAAGAGAAGTGAATTTTGGTGGCCGTGGTTTTGTGTGTGGCATTTGGTTAACTTTTTGGTGTCAATGGTCCCTTCCTGCTCTTCCTAACCTCTTATTTCTTTATGGTCTCTTGTAACTGTAACTACTTCTAAGAAACATTTTCCAATTTTCCATCTAGTTATTTGATTCTCTAACATCAAGCCAGACACTGAACTGTAATCACCATGACTTCAGGTCCCCTCCACTGATTCGTTCACCATGTTCTCCAAAACCAGCACAGAAAAGGTATTGTGTAATGTGAGTTGAACAAGTAAAGAATTAAGCGCGTGATTTCACTTTGCCAGGAGGTAGTGGGCATATTGCAACACGAGTCAACATCGTGTCTCCTCAAGCCATGGTTCTGCCATGCTGGCTGTGATACTTGAGTGAACTCTTTGGGCCTCTGTCTTTTCATCCACAAAGGAGAAAAACAAAGGCTGTCTCGTAGACATGGCTCCAAAAATGAATGACTGCATCAATAATGGAGACTTTATCATTCATTTCCATATCAAGGCAGACATTCATTGCTCTTGTGTTTGTGTCTGCCACAGATCCCCTCTCGTCTGTCTTGTGAGTTGTGTTTCCTTCCACCAAGAATGTCAACATTATTAACGAGGATAAAATATCACATCGTTTCTGTTGAGCCTGTTGTTAGGGAGGGAGCAGATAGGCATAGAAGTTCACCTTCTGGATGCAGGGCTTAGCCCCAGATGAGCACCCTTGGATGACGGCCCCTGAAGCAGACAGAGCTGGTGGACAAGAGCGTTTGCATCTCTCCATCTTCAGCGGTCTCAGCGAGACTCCCCCATCTTCAGCAGTGGCAAGATGATACTGAGCTCCAGCAGTCTGGGAGGTATTTTCAGTCTATCAGGGGTATTGTTTTGGAAGTAGTGTGAGGGGATTTTAGACACTTAAAGAAAGGATTGTTTGCGAAGAATGTGAATAATGGAAGGTGTGCAAGGAAGGGAAACAGTACTTCAAGCCAAAAGGGATTTGTTCATTTTAACATTACAACTCAAATAATACAAGGGCAGGAAAGAACATGTATTTGAGTTCTCCTGGAAAGTTGCGTAACTTTGATCTTGAACATTAGCTTTGGCTAGGAATGCAGGATCAAAGACAATTAGAGTAGGCTGGAAACCCGTGGGGGGTGGGGGGGTATGTGGAACAGATTCCAGAGAAGATACGAGTGGCCAGACAGCCCCTCGAGATGTTTTTATCAGAACGTCTGGCTTCTGGGCTTCGCTTGGCTACCTGACGTGTGTGTAACCTGGGGTACACATCTTCACCAATGTTCACTTTCCTGAATGGATAATGGAGATAAAAATGGTACTCACCCGAAAGACCCACTAAATAGTGCCCATAGTTCTCATCATGACCACACTTCATAGGAAGCTTTCAACAAGTACTAGTCAGTAGTTCGATTAAACTGTAAAGCCCATGCAAATGAAAGAATATCATATCCTTACTTTTGTCCTTCAATATTTGTATTTCAACTGGGAATTTTTACAAAAAGTGAAATAATTAAATTAAGAGATATTCATTACTGAGCTTCTTTTCTTGCTGAGTTTGAGAGATGATAATCTTCTCCTTCTTGGGCAACAGAGAGTTTGTTTAGCATGTGCAAGGCTTTGGGTTCAATTTCCAGCACTACAAAAAGAAAACCAGAAAGATATTTTTGATGAAATCTTGGAGGTTACTTAATAGGATCATGAGAGAAAGTAAGAAGCAATTCCAAGCCAGCCAGCACAGCTCCAGACAGTTTATCTCTGTGTGAAATGTGTGTGTCTTGGAGCCACAGTTGTCTCGGAGCTGCCAGCGTCTTGGCAAGGTGGGGAGAAAACACTGAGCCACGTTTCCCAGTTATTTATTGCACTGGGGGAATTTTTGCTAGTCTTGAATGAGGAGTTGGGAAGCTAAGGGAAAGAAAACTATCAACCCTTCAACACATCTCGTCTTTTGAGCGTAGAATTGTTTTCATCAAAGGAGTTTTGTGTTGAATTCTTGTATCTCAGTCTTCTTCTATGTGAGTTATGCAGTGCTGGTCCTGGGACTGCCCAAACGCCAGCTACGCCTGCCAGGCTGGAGGAGGAAGAAAGATGTGTGTTGACCTGTGCCTCTGAGCAGGCTTCTGTCAGATCTCCACGTGAGTTCCTTCCACACTGGCAGTGGATTCCAATCGGCAGTCTTTCCAGAATTTATACAGCCAGCTTCAACATGCTTCTAACCTCAGGCATAATAAAGAGCCAGTATCTCTCCTTATGGGCTTTGGGGTCTGGCCCACAGGACTCCTTATTCCAACCCAGTTTCAACAGCTCAAGCTAAGCCACAACCCTGTAGCTCTTCTCTTTCCCAGGACTGGAGACTGAAGCTTGTACCTGCACATTCTAGGTATGTGCTCTAGCACTGCACCGTATTCCCTGCCCAGTTGACACATCCCTGTTGTGAAGCCTTGAGTTCAACCTCTCCCAAGCCCCTTCTCTAGTTGTCTAGGACATAATTTTTCAGCCTCTTCCTTCTGCTTCTCCAGACCCTTCCACAGTGGTAGGTCTTCTGGCAGTAGATACCCACATGATAGCTCTGTGTTCTTTTGCTTTTCATCTTTCAGCTTCCTAGTTATTGGCCTTGCATAAAAATCTTTGTTAAGTAATTGGTGCTTAGTCTGCAGTCACCCAGCCCTAGTAGAGGTAAGACTTCTCTAGTGGTTTGGCTGCTTTGCTTTTCTGCTTTTCAGGTTGAATGCCCCCGCCAGCCCCCCCCCAAAAAAATCTTGTCATGGAAGATGCAATGTGACCCAACAGGTCATGCTGTATCCCCCTGGCCCATACATCTCAGCTTGCAAGTGTTCATTGCAAAGAGTCATTGGTCGGCTTCGAGGCCCCTGGTCTCCACTACACGTTCGATGCTGGGCCCCCACTAGGACTCTTCCTTGATTTCCCACTGGTGCTCTGTGTTGTGGAGATCCTGCAGCTTCGGGTCTGTGGGTTCCTTCATGTGCTCCAGCAGATCATAGATGGGTGGATGTTGGGGCAGGAGGTCATAACCCTGGTTCTGGGTCTGGGCAGCTGTAGGGTCGGTCCAGCAGATGGGAAAGGGGGATGTTCTCCTACGGTTACTATTTCAGGACAGGCTAACACGCACCTGTGCTACCTGTATTGGCTCTAATGTGCTGCCCTGGCGAGGTGCAGGACCTGCTCTCCAGAGTGTTGCAGCTTGTAGGGGTCAGGGGTGGCTCTCCCACTCTTGTGACCACCGGGCCACTTTTCTCACCTGCCTCCAGCGTTAATGAGTGGAAGAAGGGACACTTCTCCCCTGCTCCTGTCACCACAAGGCAGATGGGTAACGGGGACAGCTGTCCCACGCTCATGATTTTGAAGCTGGCTCACCCGCACCTGCCCTGACAGGGTTGACTCTATTGTGCCCTTCTGGCGACTTGCAGAATCCACTCTTTTGAGTATTACAGATGGGGGTTCAGGGATAGCACTCCCGCCCTTCTGACCATTGGCCAGTTCTGCCCCAGGCATTGATGGACTGGGGGAGGGGACAACTCTCCACTGCTCATACTGTCATAAGGCAGATGGGTAATGGGGACAGCTCTGGGAAGTGTATTTTAAGTTGAACGACATGCCCATCAGTTTGGTGGGGTTTAGAGGGGTATGCATGCACTTGAGGGTCAGTTGACTCCAGAAATTTCTCTCTGACCCCACATTTTCCCTCCACTGTTATCACAGGACATTTCTCTGCTACTTCAATGGAGCAGAGAACTCCACACCAATCATGATCATAGAGGGAATGAGTAGGCAAGGGCTGGGGTCAGGAACCAATTTCTGTGAAGTATTTCTCCATCCCTGGTCCTGTCTCTTGTACACCTCCCAACAGCCCAGTGTTGCTGTTATCCATATATCTGTTTCACAGGTGAGTACCACCGGGGCTCAATCTTTTCTGAGAGTATCCTCAAAGTCGGATTCCAGTTCAGCTCCCTGGGATTCAAATCCCCTCCTTCCTTTAGAAAGCGCTAGGGGGGAACGTGGCAGGGTAAACGTGTTTGCTATTTAAGACTAACAACCTGAGTTTCAACCAGGGAACCAACGTGAACCATCAGATGTGGTGGTGGCATCTGTCACACGGGGACTCGGATAGCAAGACCAGTGACAGAATAAAGAAAGTCACTCAGATGCTCTGGAGCCAGCTAGCCTGGAGTAAACCGTATGGCAGAAATAAGGGACACCCTGCCCAACAAGAGGAAAGGCAAGGATTGAGGATTGGTTCCCGAAAGGGAGCCTCTGACTTCACATGTATGTGATGGCATGCACATGTGTGCAGACAGGCACTCACACACACACACACACACACACACACAGCCTCTCAATTCTAGGAACAAAATGTAGTGATACTGCTGTAAACAGGTACTACTTGTTGACCATGTCAATAGCAATCCAATTGTTTTATCCATTCACCTAGTCCTGCTTTCCTCATGCCCTTTATAAAAAGTTCACTGCCTTCTATCAGAAGGCAGCTTTCAGAGCACACATCTCCGGGAACTTCAGAGCAACCAAATACCTGCATGGCACAACTTTCTAATATTTCTCCAGTGATGTGTGGCATACAAAGAACCTTCAGCAAAGACACTCTGCCCAGAAAAATTAATATGGATCCAGGCATAAATACTGATGGAGATAAAGATGTTGCAGACATTGTGAAGAAAAATGCGGAAGAATCTGAGGAGAAGTCAACACTGGAACTACGATGATGTAAACAGAGAGAGATGGAAATAGCAGGGAGAGGGGAGCAAGCCCCTGTCAGTCTCCACCCCCACAGCGCTGCCTGGTAGAAGAAAAAATACCATTTCTTAATCTTTGCTCCATTTCTCATCTGGATCGTGCCTGTGTTAGAGATTTTTCAGTAAGTGTGTTTTTTCTGAATAATTCTGCATTACTGTGGGTGGGACAGATTTGAGAGAAAGGGGAATCAATGAATGCAACGCTCGATAATTCCTAGGACAGTTCCCAGAAGCGATTACTTGTTGCCAATGTGATTCCTTTCAAGCGTTATTTCTCTTTGGGGGAACTAGCCTGAAACAATCCTTTTGCATATGTGTGTTTGTGACATATGCATGTGTGAGCACGTGTGTGCAAGTCTGCTTGCCTGCAAGGGTGCAGATGAAGACCAGAGGTGAACATCAGAGTCTTCTTCAGTCACTTCTTCACCTTGTGTTTTTGAAATGAAGTTTCTCATCGAACCTGAAGATCACTGTCTCAGCTAGTCTGGCTGGCCAGCGGTCTCCAAGGACCCTCCATCTTCACCCTCCAGCCCAAAACATGGCCAAAACATAACTGTTACAGATGCAGGTGACCACAAACAGCTTTTGTGCCAGTGCTGGAGATCCAGAGTCAGCTCCTGGTGTGATGTGGAATTCCCCTCTGTATACTGTGATTATCATTAATGAATAAAGAAAACTGTCTTGAGACAGTGATAGGGAAGAACTTAGGTAGGCGGGGAAAACTAAACTGAATGCTGAGAGAAAGAAGGGCAGAATAAGAGAGAAGCCATGTAGCCCCGCAGGAGATAGACACGGGAACTTTTCCCAGTAAGCTACAGCCTCATGGCAATACACAGATTAATAGAAATGTGTTAAATTAATATGTAAGAGTTAGCCAATAAGAAGCTAGAGATAATGGGCCAAGCAATGGTTTAATTAATACAGTTTCTGTGTGATTATTTCCGGACTGGGAAGCCAGGAACCAACAAGCAGCCTTCCTTACAGCAGAAAACTAAACTGAATGCTTGGAGAAGGAAAGCAGAGTGAGGGGAAGCCTTGGAGCCACAGCCAGAAACAGACATACTGAAATCTTGCTGGTAGGCCACAAGCCTCATGATAATATATAAAATAATGCAGATGGGTTAATTCTAGATGTAAGAGCTAGCTAGCAATACACTTAAGTAATTGGCCAAGCAGTTTCTGTGTGGTTATTTCCGGAGTCTGGGAGGCTGGGAAACGAACAAGTGGAGGGCAGCCAGGAACACACTAGCGGCTTCCTATTACACTCATGTTTATGCAGCAAGTGTGTTAACCACCAGGCGATCTCCACAGCCTAAGATTTTTTAAATCAGCTAGATTTGCCTCTAACACTGTTTTTTACCAGTGCTCTGCTTCCTTTCCAGGGAGCCCTTGCTATGTGCAACCATCACCCATACTACCCCACCTTACTTCTATCTCCTACTATGTTGACTTGGACTTTGCCTTCTGCCCTTACTCAGGCTTTTGCCCTACTAAGTAACATACTAAGCATATAATGTACCCATGATGTCACCAAGAAGGTGCTGAGATATGGGGTTGGCTAAAAGCTCACCACCAAGTTATGAGAACTTACAATGTTTTCTGCTCCTTTTTGTCACGTTCATCACTTTGATGGGTGATGAACAGCAGTAGTATTATGACATAAGTGACTTTAAATGTCTGAAGAAATGTCTGCATCCCCAGAGATTCAAAATTCATCCCAAAGGGAAAATCCCACAAATAGGTGGATACTTCAGTAGACAGCAGAGAGAGAGAGAGAGAGAGAGAGAGAGAGAGAGAGAGAGAGAGAGAGAGATTGAAAACTATACACAAGGATATAAAATGGAAATTAATGTACCCTCCTCAAATTGTTCTATTGAAGAACTTCAGAGACCTCACAACCAAACTGCAGTATCTGTGGGTTTGGAGTCAACCTAATGATTTTAAAAAGATACTTACACTATATTTAGAAAGCGCTGAGCATTAGGATCAAATATTTGAAAATAAGGAAATAAGTTAGGCTCAGAGATAAATATTCTTGATCTCATTTATATGTGGAATCTTAAAAAGCTGTTCCTGATGGTGGCTATCAAAGATCAGTGGAGGGTGGGGCTAAGAAGAGGACATACTGGCCAGTGGGTACAATAACACAGTCAGAAAGAGCAAAACACAAATATTACCTTCTTATATGGACTGTATTCCAGTTATTTTTTTTAACAAGAGTCTTATGTCAAATGGTTGTCTTGTCCAATGGGGCACATATGGCTGTTTACATTTGGATTTAAGTCAACATTTGAAAATCTTAAGAACTTTCCTTCTTTTGTCACATTTCAAACACTCACAAGACGCAGACAGCTAATGGTTCTAACAGAGAACGGATCTATAGAAAACTTCCATCCCTGCAAAGTTCTATTAGACCATGCAAGGATTCACACAGAAGTAGCCGCTGGTGATTTTGTAGGTTGCGATTTGCTTAAAAATAGACCAATGGAGATAGAAGTAGAGGAGGTAAGGATTAAGATAAAAAACAAGGTTGATCTTGAAGGGTTGATCTTTGAACCTCAGTATTGAGAAAGAAAGGATTATATAATATAATTATAATAATAATTATAATATAATTATAAAGAAAGGATTATATGATCCTTTCTACTAACCATATACTTACATTTTTCCGGAAGAGAAAATTAAAGCATCTTTAAAACTCCTTGCCCCAATCATCCAAGGTGTGGGGTATACCTTCCTATGAACTGTTTTCTTTGCAATCCTTACAAAAACAATAAAATGGTTTACATGTGTTTGCGACAACATTTCACATATTATTGATACTTTAGTATGTATGGTATTTGGAACTTTGTGATTGTTAAATAAAATATCTCAGAAAACTTTTTATCGAGCATATGCATTCATTCTTTCTAAAGGCTACTCGGTTTTTACATGGTTTAATGCAGTCATATGTGGGTCAACGTAGAGAATGGATTGGGGAGGATCCTGAAATGTAAGAGGAAAAGATCTGAAGTTACCTCCCTGAGAGGAAATTATTCTGACAGAGTAATTGAATGCTATTGAGAAGAGCATGCACCCACAAGCCTGTGGTTGATTACGTTTTGACAAAGCGATCAAGAACACACAATGAGAAAAGGATAATCTTTTCAGTGGGATAATCTTTTCAATAGACGGTGTTTGGGGAAATAGAATATTCACATGCAGAAGAATGAAAACAGACCCTTCTCTCACTTTTTATGCAAGAATCGGCTAAAAAATAAAGGCTTAAATATAAGACTACCAGAAGAAAATGTATGGGAAAGACTCTGTGAAGTATGGAAGAGATTTCTTAGCTATGACCCAAAGATATTAACGCTGTAAGCAACTATAGGCTAAGAGGACTGCATAAAATGAAAAGGTTTCTGACGACAAGGAAAGAATTAATGAACACACAGATTTGGAGAGGATATTTATAAATATGCATACCTGAAATATGCAAAGAACTCAACAGCAAGAAAATAACCTTAACTATAGACAAAGGTCCTAAATGAACATTTTGTAAGACAAGACATACCAGTGGATGACAGATAATGAAAAACACTTAACGTCTCTAAACACCATGAGCATGCAAGTTTAAACCACAATGACTATCACTGTATACCTGTTATACCGGTTATGATCTTTAAAAAAAAAGATTAAAGATAATGTGGGAAAGGATGTAGAAAGGAGAATCCATACACTGTTGCTGATTACATAAAGCCATACCTTCCTTTTGGGAAACGTGAAATGTCCTAGAAACACTAGATGTGGAATCAGCACATGATTCAGCTATCTCGCTGCTTGGTGGACCCCCAAAGTAAGTGGAGAAGAAAACGTCTCCAGACTTGGATAGTCACGGCAAGATTATTCAAAACTCCAGACTCGAAAATTCATAGCACAATTATGCAGAGTAGCTATGATACGGAAGGACCCCAAATACTCATTGATGTTTTAAAAAGACATGCCTTCAATATGGAATGGAATGCTATTATCTTTAAGCAAATAAACAAAATGAATAGGACTTCTGTCATTTGTGGCAATGTGGGCAAACCTAGATGATGTTCTATTGAACTAAGTTAGGCACACAGAGAAATGCTTCATGATCTCGTTTATATGAGAAATCTTAAAAAGGTGCACTCATGTGTTTAGTAGAGCATAGAATGGGGGTTACCAAAGGCCAGAGGAGGGAGGAACTGGAAAAAGGACACATTGACAGTGGGTACAAAGTTGCCTAGACAGGAAGAATTAATGATAGTCACAGAGCAAAGCATTGTGACTACAGTTAATAATGTAGTAATATTTTAAAATAGCTAAAAAGTATATTTAACTGTTTTCAAGGGGAAATAATAAATGACTTGGCCATTCTATAATGTGCACATATAACAAAATATTGCATTTTAATCTCATAAATATATACAACTATGTCCATTAAAAATAGATTCAACAGATTAAGCGTGTGTGGTGTGGGGGTGAATGCGAGAGGCTGACTCTCTGGAGATGGTTCTCTTCTGGTACATTCACATAGACTCCAGGGTTGAACTCTGGTCATCAGACTTACAGATCAAGCATTTTTACCCACCAAACCATCTTATTGGCCTAGAAACAACTTTGGAGTTAAAAAAACAAAACAAAACAAAACAAAACAAAAAGCAGGATTACATTACCAGCTACAGTGCATGAACTCTGCTGATTCCGCTCCTTAAGTAGAAGAATGAGAGACAACAGGAGGAGCACCTGTGTCTTTTCAGTTTGGATAAATTGGCAATGCAGGTCATAATGTGGCTAGAGGGAATAAACAGTTGGTTACATGCATCTAAAGAGAGGCAGAGACACTGGCGATACATTTTGCAATGGAAACAAAAAGAATGAATTAAATGACCTCTGGCTCTTCTGTACCTCGTTCCCACCTCCATCTCTGCATGCACTCTAGAGTGGGGCTGTTCCCACGCCAAGCCCATGATGCACTGCTGTGTGGCACACCCAGTGCTTACACAAGCGTCCTTTGTGAACACAGAGAACGGTGTGATTTGTACACCAGAAAGATTGCGTGGCGTAAGAGGGAAAGTCGGGTTCTAATTGTTATTCTAATCAGCTACATCAAAAATATTGAAGGCCTAACCTGATTAGTGCAATGGGCATAAAAATGAGAGAACAGACTTAGGGAATGCTTATGCTAATTAATTACTCTCCCAAGATTCGCGGCACATAGGCCCTCTCAGATTATCTCAAGTGACAAATTGTAAAGAGGAATGAGGAAATTAAAAAATGAAACAATATTTACAGTAGAGAAATGGTTCATTGTCAGGATGTTACACATACATCCTGTTATTTCAATTTACTCATGTTTCTGGCTACACATGGTTTCAATACCCCATGACTTTTACTTTTAAATCGCTCCCCTCTCCCATTTCTGTATTCTTTAGCATTTGGATGCCTCTCAATCTGTCTTATATTTTAACTTCCTAAGAGGAAATACACTGGGTTGAATAAGCCATTAGCAAATATAGGATGGCCTTGGTTTTTTTTTTTGAAAGAAAAAAAAATTCCCGCCTCCTCCCAGCCTCCCATTTCCCTTCCCCTCCTCCCACTCTTCTCCTCCCCCCCACTCCTCTCCCCCTCCCTCTCCAGTCCGAAGAGCAGTCCTGACTTCCTTGCTCATGTTCTCCCTCCTCCTGCTCTTCATTGGGACTTTGGGAGCTCAGTCCGATGCTCCAGTGTGGGTCTCTGTCTCTATCTCCATCCATCGCCAGATGAAGGTTCTATGGTGATATGCAAGATATTCATCAGTATGGCTATAGGATAGGGTCATTTCAGGTTCCCTATCCTCAGCTGCCCAAGGAGCTAACTGGGGACATCGCCCTGGGCACCTGGGAGCCCCTCTAGGTTCAAGAAGAGGAACATGGGATTGACTCACTCATAATTGGTTTCTAGCCACAAATAATGGTCATTGAGTCTATAATCTGTGATCCTAAAGAAGCTAAATAAGGTGAACCCAAAGAAAAACATATAGTTGTTATCCTGGGTATGGGAAGTAGACAAGATTTCTGGGCAAAAAATTGGGAACTTGGGGTGGGGTGGGGTGGGACAGGGGTAAGGGGAGATGGGGAGAGAAAAGTAAGAAGGGGAGAATGGGAGGAACTTGGGGAAACGGGATGATTGGGAGAAAGGAAGGTTGGATAGAGGAGCAGGGAATCACATAACTTAATTAAGGGAGCCATCTTAGGGTTGGCAAGAGACTTGAGCCTAGAGGGGCTCCCAGGTGCCCAGGGCGATGTCCCCAGTTAGGATGGCCTTGTTAAAGAGAAAGCTTTTCTACTCCTTTGTAGTTTTCTTCTGAATCAGATTCCAATCCTTCTTTATCTTAGTTTGTATAGTATGAGCAAAAATATCATCTGTTAAAGTTCAAAATAAAATTGAGTTTGCTTCCACTGTTGCCTGGGGAACCTAGTAGGTGTCTATCTCCTGGAAAGCTTCCAAAACAATGGATTTCTCACAATTTCTTCCTTGGTCTTGAAGTCTAAAAAACGAGTTTTTAAAAACGTGCCATGATTGAATACATCACTCAAGATGAACCACAAATAAAGATCCACAGAGTCTAATATAGGAAGCAGAGTGCCATTTATCAATTTGCAATGGGGAACTTTAAGTTATAAGGACCTAAATAATTGGTTTGCAACTTCCACATTCTCTCCACTAGAAAGACTCATCTGCTACAAGAAGAAATATTCAGTCAACAATCCAAAAATTGAACTAAAAAAAGTAGAAGGCTCATGGTACCAAGGAATCCATTGCAAGAGAAGTAAAGATGACCCAGATTGACAGTGAAGGGCAGTTCCGGGATGAGAGTGCACAAAGCCTACAGAGAACCAGGTACATACAGCGTGTGAAACGTGAGTTACCCATGCATGCAGCAGATGAGTGTGTTCACGCCAACCCTAGGTATGCAGCACTGGTAGAACTTGGCACTAATTAATGAACAAATGGAACAGACTATCTAGCAATGAAAACATAGTTGAATAGAGCTACAAGAGAAAGAACTTTTAAGACATAAAATGTGATGAAGGCATTCTGGAAATGTATGGTGCATATTTTTAAAATATCATTGAGTCTCCATACAAAACTAACAACTGGTTGCCAGGTGGTGGTAAGGCGCACCTTTAATCCCAGCACTTGGGAGGCAGAGGCTGGTGTATCCCTGTGAGTTCGAAGCCAGCCTGGTCTGTAGAACTAGTTTTGGGACAGCCAAGGTTACACGAAGAAACCTTATCTCAAAAAAACCAAAAAACAAACAAACAACAACAAAACAAGCAAACAACTAGGCCTGGAAAGACAGCTCAAGTCTGGCAACCTGAGTTCAATCCTTGGGCCCCACACAGTGGAAGGAGAAAACGGACTCCTAAAAGTTGTCTTAAACATAAGCACACAACATGGCATGCACATGCCTTCTCTCTCACACACACTCATAATATACTATTAATCATAATACAAAAACTTTAAAATTGTAGCTATATAGTACATCAAAAGACATCATTTATAGCACAATTCTAAAACACAAGTAGTTACAAAACTCCCAGAAGAAAATGCAGGAGAAAAAGTCTGCAGTCTTTAGTGTACACAAAGATTTTTTAGGATATAAAAATCATGAATCACAAAAGAAAAGTTGATGATTTGAATATCACCAAAATTAAAATAATCACACTTCAAAAGACACCACTAATGTGAAAAGACAAGACTGGCACAGTGGCAGACACCTATAATCCCAATACTCCAGAGGCTAAGGCAGGAAGGTCCAAAGCTTGAGAACAGTCTCAGCAACATAGTGAGACCTTGTTTCAAAAATGAATAATAAACAAGCAACCTAAAAATGGATGGTATACACATGATTTTATATAACTAACAAGGGACTTATTTATTAAATAAAGAACACTTAAAATTCAGTGAAAAGAGAAAAACTTGACTTTAATTTTTTTTAAAGATTTATTTGTTTTATATGTGTACTGTGTTTTGCCTGCAAGTATGCCTGCAGGCCAGAAGAAGGCACCAGATCGGCTAAGAGTCAGATAAGAGTAAGTAGATCTACAGAGTTTATCTAGGTTTTCCCTCAGTAATAAGAATGCCAAGTGTTGGTGAAAGCATAGGTCAGCTGCTTTCTTATGCTCTGGCCAACAGGGAAGAGAAAAATTATTATGGTACACAATCGATTAAAGCAATTAAGGGTTTACAATATACCTACCTTAGGACTCATCTGCTGCTCCACCCCTAGATATTAACCCAAGAGAAATGTAAACATGCATTTTCACAATGACTTATGCAGAAAAATTCAAAATGGTTTTCTTTAATAGCCATCCCAAACTTAAAATGATATAAATGTCCACCAAAAATGAAACATACCGAATCAAAAAAGTTTACTGAGCAATAAAAAGGGGCAAACTGCTAAGCCAGGCTTAGTCATGTGTTTTAGCTTTCAAAAAACAGTGTTACAATGTTGTAAGGAGAGCGGGCTGCTTGTCATCCCGTCGCCCAGCTATCTTCTGTATTTGTGTTGCTTTCATTGGTTAATAAAGAAACGGCCTTGGCCTAGTTGATAGGACGGAACTCAGGTAGGTGAGGAAGACAGAACAGAATTCTGGGAGGAAGAAAGCAGAGACAGGCAGACACCGTGGCTCTCCTGCCCGAGACGGACGCAGGTTAGACTCAAGCCCCAGTAAGCCACAGTCAAGTGGTGATACACATTAATGGACATGGGTTAATCAGGATGTGAGAGTTAGCCAATAGGAGGTTAGAGCTAATGGCCAGGCAGTGATTTAATTAATACAATTTCTGCGTGATTATTTCGGGAATTAAGCTAGCCGGGCAGCAGGATGCAGCCCGCTCCTCCACAACATTACAATCCTTCTCTATGCCTGCCCTTGTAGGGGAGGCCAAACTAGAAAAGAGTAAAATTTCTAATTATTTTTTTCCTTTAGGTAAAGGTTGCATCATTATTAAGCTGAGAGAGACAAGAAACTCTTCCAGTTGGGAATCTAAGACGTATAATCGTGTGAGTGAAGACTGAGTTGGGTCTGTGTGCACTGCTTTTGGAGCAGATGTGGAAATTATTGAAAAGTCTGCTAGGCTGTTGGGTTTTTATCAATAGATGAAGGGAGAATTTGGCCAGCGCAGAGAAGTCAGACCAAGATGGTGACCCTAGAGTATTACCATTCAAGAGGAAGGAATAGGAGTGTTCCAAAGGGAAGATGAGAAACATAATCACAAAGATCGATGGGAAGCTAGAAGGATGGCTAATGTAAGTCAACAAAGCAAAGAGTTCCAACACAGAGGCTGTCAAGACAAGAGTGTATGTGCTGGTAACCACGATGAAGGAAGCACTCTGGGACGGAAAGAATTCATTGGGTTTGGCAGTTAGGTGGGTTCGAAAGACTTGATTGCTGTGCCGGAGCCTGCACATCCAGATGTGTGAAGACATCAATTCCTACGAGGAAGTAAGGAGTCCTACTCAACGATCCCATTTCCTTATTGCCTAGTCTAGTGACGTTTCTGGGACAGGAAGGCTTTGCTTGGGGCTAAATTGCTACCCATACTTGACTTCTAGAAGCTCAGCTATCAACCCGCTCTTCCTGGTGTTCCTCATGATGAAGGATGAAGAAAGTCTACGCTTCCCTGTTCAGAACAGCACACAGGTGAGATGATGCTGGGATATCAGCTTAGGGACCACATTCATCCTTAACTCCTAACTGACGGCACAATACAAGAACTAAAAGTCGAAATGAAGAAATCTTGCTGTTAACCCAACACACCCCCAAACTAGTGTAAGCCTACATGTTTTTTTTCTTTTTTTTAGGAATAGTGTATCTTTTTTAAAGTTTTCACTTTTGTTTGTTAGTTTACTTATTGATTCTATGCGCATACATCAGAGAACAACTTGTACAGGTTGGTTCTCTCTATGAACTGTGCATGTACCAGAATCAGCTCAGGTTGTTAAAACTGGCTGCAGGTGCCTTCATCCTCCGAGCCATCTCGCTAGTCCTAAATATTCTTCCAATTAACAACCAACAATCCTGAGACAACATTTCCTGGGACATCTTTTGAAAAGTGTCTCTAGACAGTTCTCAGCATCCACATGGCAGCTCACACTTGCCTCTAACTCCAGTTCCAGGGGCTCTGATGCCCTTGCCCTTCTCCGGCCTCCTCAGGCATCGCATGCATGTGTTATACATACATACACGCAAGCAAAACACTCATACATAGGAAATAAATTTCTTTAAAATTCTGCACCTCATTGAGGGATGAGGAGTGTGTTAGTACCGGGACTGAGTAATGAGTATCTGAACTGAATTCAAAATCAGACTGGGTAGACTGGGGGAAGGAGAAAGAAATAATGAAGAAAGGAGAAGAGGAAGCTGTGGAGTTGAAGCCAGAGCAATTCTGTATAATGGCGATCTTAGATGGGAAGTCTTGAAGAATGTTTCTGGGAAGAAGAAAGAAATGGTCAAATGGCACATGACTTTGTGTAAGTTGAAGCGTCACATGGGGGCGGGGTCAAAGGAACTATTGTGTCTGTGGGGTTAATTAGGTCAAGTCAGTTCATGGAGTGATTTTGTGACAATCAGGCATTCTGGCTTGAAAATGCTTCATCCTTTCTCAAATTCATGTTGAAATTTGGTCCTCGGTGTAACAATGCAGAGAGAATATCATGGCATGAAGCCTCTGCCCTCTGGAATGAATGGACACAGCTCTTGCAGGACGAGATTATCTGCTCTAAGGATGAGTAATTCAAAATGAAGGTATGCTGGTTAGTTAGTCTTTGTCAACGTGACATGAACCAGGATCATCTGGGAAGAGAGAACGTCAACGGAGAAAATGCTTCCATCAGATTGGCCTGTTGGTAAGACTGTGATTCATTTTCTTGATTGATAGATGTGGGATGGCCCAGTCCACTGTCGGTGGTGGCATCCTTGGTCAAGTGGTTCTTGATTTTATATATATTATATATTTTATATAAATTATATATAATATTATTTATATTTATATGCTATATAAATATAAATGCAAACATATATTATATATTTATATAATATACAAGTATTTACATGATTTTATATATATGAAATTACTATATATATATATATATATATATATATATATATATATATATATATATATTGAGCAAGCCAGCAATCAGTGTTCCTCCATGGTCTCTGTTTGAGTTCCTGCCTCCAGGCTCCTGCTTTGAGTTCCTACCCTGACTTCCCAGAGTGATGGAGTGACCTGGAAGTTGTTAAATGAAGCAAATACTTTCCTGCCCTTTGTTGGTTTTGGGCCACAGCATTTGTCACAGTAATAGAAGGCAAAGCAGGACACAAGGTCACCTCCTGTCCTGTGCATATTGTTTCTCACACCCATTTGCCCTTCTAATTTCCTCCGCTGCAGCTCTGGATCAAAAAATTCATAAATTAAGTGAACATATTCTCACTATACATTATGCAGTCTCCATTAACCCAGTATAGCAAAGAAAGCCGAGGTAGACCTAAGAAACCATCATTCTGATTATTATGGGATTGTTGCAGAGGGGAAGTTATAATGGCAAGAGTCAACCCACTAAGAATAAAACTCCAATATCGAAATGTGTCTGGAGATGGTTAAATAAGCAATGGAAAGCATGAGCGAGGGCCGGAGATGCCAGCGTGGGTAAAAGTACTTGCAGCACAAGCCTGACAGCCTGAGTTTGAACCCCTGGAACCCATGTGAAAACTGAAATATTTCCTCTGACCTCTACATGTATGTTACAGCATGTGTTCATCCTCATGCAGCAACAGGTACAAACACATACACAAAAATAAGTGAGTATTCAAGAAAGGTAAGAGGAGGGAGAGGAGGAGAGGAAGGGGAATGAGAGAGAGAGAGAGAGAGAGAGAGAGAGAGAGAGAGAGAGAGAGAGACAGAGAGACAGAGAGAGAGAGAGAGAGAGACAGAGAGAGAGAGAGAGAGAGAGAACAAACTGAGCCGCCTTTGGTGTTCTATTCGGGAACTCCTGGCCATATTTGTTCCAGTGGGTCATTAATATCACTGACATTTGTTTGATACCTACTGGACGAGATGACCCTTCAGAGATATAAAGGAAATGACCACTTCCTGATGAAGTCCTGAGTGAGCTGGTAGGACCTTAACAATAGACACAATGATTATAGGCCTGGGTCTATTTTAATAAATTGGGAGAATACTTAAGATAGTATGAAAGCAATATGTGCAAGTCAAAGACACGCCATTGCTAGGAAAAATCTTAAAGAGTGAAATCCAGCATCTTTCCAAAGTCTAGGTCAGTGCTGCTGCAGCTGAGTTAATGGCCACAGTAATAAAAAAAAAGCAGGAAGCAGAAGACACAAGAAACAGACAGCAGGGTGGTTTAGGGCTGAATCTCTGAATGCCATGTTAAGTTGGAGCTATGTGTGATCCCATTTCTATGCCATTTCTATGGTTCCTGGGGCTTGGGACGAGCCTGGTGGAATTGTTCCAGCCAGCAGAAGAAAAGGAGGGCAAAGGTGAAAGGATGGAGACTTTGGGCTTGGGCGTTTCTCTAGGGACCTTGTACCAAAGAGTTTGTCACCTCAAAAGGATGGAAGAAACTTAAAGGCACAACTAAGTCGTCCATTAGATTAGAACATCCTAGTGATCTAGGAAGGATACATTTCCTTTTGTTAGTCAGCGTCATACTGAAAATTTCTTTTAGGAATGTCTGAACTCTGTCACGTAGGAACAGAGAAAAGAACTGGAGCCATGCTCCAGGGTTGAGCCGCAGAAAAAAAGTAAATGAGTCTCTGCATAGAATCAAGTCCATTTTAGACTTTGTTGTGGCTTTTTAAAACTGTACCATTTTTTTAAATTGTTTTTTTACTGAAGCAAAAGCAAATTTTCACTTGGAAAAAAAAAAGGCAGTTGAGAAACAACTGTGGTTCTAACCAATTCTAGAGAAAGTCTTTGTGGAGGCATCAAGTGTCCCAGAAGACCACGTCTGGCTTCTTAGTCCCTACGAACTCAGAGTTCAGACCACCAGTGAGCTGTAATAAAGTTATCCATTCAAACTTGGATCCTATCATCCAAATTTGAATGTTTATCATCATTTCTGCTGGCAAGACCCTGTTGCCATACGCTTTGAGTTTTCTAGCTTTCCTACCTAAGTGTCTGCCAAAAGAATATTTCTAAAGGCAGAATTATGACTATCCTGCCCATAAAAACTGAGCATGCACCAAAAGACTTTAACGTTTTGCCAAGGAACTAATAACTTTTTTTATATCCTTTTCTGAGGAGAACTCGGAGATACATATGTGTACCTGGAGAGACAATGGGAATGCTGGAAATAATTGAAAACTGCAGCAAAACTGGATGAGAGTAGGCAAACAGATCATCCCTCAACGAGATGGAACTCGCTTGCCCAATTTCAATTGGAATCACATGAGTTCCTATTCGTTTTCTAAGTTTGTAGACCATTAGAGGCAAAAGCCTCATAGAATCCGATAACCCGGAAGGGGATGTGTTAAGACTACCAGATCCTCCAGTCTTTCACAAGTTTTCCCTCCCTGACCCACCGTTGTGTGCTACTCTATTCTTCCTTGTATCCTTAAGGCCATATCTTTGACATTGTTTTCCCACAATAGAGCCTTCTAGGAATTAACCCTTCCGTGAGCAAGGCTGCCCCAGTTTGTCAGATTTTCTGCAAGATTGCCATTCTATTGATTTTTGTTTTCCGTTCTCCTCTCTTTGTGTGTGTTGTGACATGGTTTCCTCAGGCAGCACCGGTTAGTCTTGAACTCTCTATGTACTTCCTCCCTCCGCCTCCAGACTACTAGGTTTGCAAATGCTTACCACCATAGCCAGCATGATTTTTTTTTCTAAATTATCCTCCCCTGATCTTTCTAGCTACAATATGAATGACTGCAATAGTCCATGACCTTGTAGTACAGCATTTTCTGGATGTGAGGTCTGTTAAAGAGGAAACTGTAGTAGGCCATGGAATTGCATTGACAACCAGTCTATTAGAAATAAGTAGCCATGCAGTTCAGGAAGAGAGGAAGAACTGGGTCTGGGTGGAGTAAGTGGGGATTAGAGGCTATTAAATAGGGCTCGCTACTTAGGAAATAAAGATGTGGTCAAGCGAGGACTAATGCTCTGGGGAAATGGGTCTCGTATGACAGAGTAGCCTGACCCACTATGAAAAGATGAAGGACTGCCGAGTGCTCTGGAGAGGATGCAGCCGTCCTTAGTCATGGCATTCTGTGTTCTTTCCTTTGTCCAGAGTCCAAACTAAACACAGAAGGTATGCGCTGTGACACTCCGAGCTGCTATAGAACAAAAAGTCTTTATAATGCATTTCATGGCCTCTTGGCTTCAGGAATTCAGAAAAGAAATAGGACTGGTGTATCAAATTCCAGTCTTGTTTCCTTTAATGCCTTCAGCTTTCAGTTAAAGTATCTGCCCCAGAATGGATTTCCTCCTCACTGTTCTTACTACAGATAAATATATAAATATTCACAGGAACCTTGGGGCCAGTGCAGAGGCCCAAGACCCACCTATATCTTGTCTCCAGGGTCTGGAGGACCACAGAAGACCTGCAGTCAAGTCAAAACACCAAGCGACCAGACTTGTTGCTATCCAGTCAAAAGTCACTACTTGGCTTTCGGGTTATAAACAGAGGGAAAGACACTCATTTTAAAATAAAGCTTTTCTCCCAAGTATATTACCTAGAAGAAATTAAGTTCACTGGAGAGAAAATATAGAGTAGAAAGGAGGGGAAAAAAAACACTTAAAGTCCTACTAATTGCAAGGTTTGGTACTTGTGACAATTTCTACCTTTAAAAGTGGTTCCTGGCTGGGGAGATCATGCAAGTGTGTGAAAATACTTCCCACACAAGCATGATGACCTGAGTTTAAATTCCCAGAACCTCCCTATTCCAAAAAAAAAAAAACTAGACATAGACATATAGCCTGAGTGTTTGCATCACAGTGCTCCTACAAGGAGATAGAAGGCAGAAACTGGAGAGAACACATACACAACACACATACATACACACACATACATACACATATATACACACATACATACACACATACACAAATACATACACCCATATACACACATACCCATGAATACACACATGCACCCAATGGTTCTGATCCTACTGTGTGTGTGTGTGTGTGTGCTGGTTTTCATTAAGCATTTTATTAAAACTCACTAAGCTGAGACTGCAATGTGTTCAGTTGGTAGAGTGCTTTCAAACAAAGCCCCAGGTTCCCTTCCAAGCAATACACAAATAGGCCTTGGTCACACATGCCTGTGCAATCCCAGAACTTGGGAGCTGGAGACAGGAGGATCAAAAGGTAAAAATTGTAAATAAATAAAGGTAAAAGTCATCTTCTCTCAGATATAGGAGAGAGAGAGAGAGAGAGAGAGAGAGAAACTTTTTACTTAAAAATTTTCCTAAAACTGGTATTTACATGAATAAATATTAGTCTGGACCCATACATAACTCATACAACACTCACAACTATGATCTTTGTGGATCATAGTTATAATAAAAGCTATGAAGCCAAACCATAAAATCCAAATGCATAAGCTTAAACTATGAAGAAAGTAGGAAAATATTTTCACAGTCGAAGCAAAGTGTTTTTAAAACAAAACAAAAAAAAAGCCACTAACCATAAAGAAAAACAGATTAGATCCAGTAAGCTTTAGATATCCTGTTCTCCGAGAAAAGCTCTTTTTAAAACTGAAAGAAAGAAAAGCGAGTGGGAGACATAACATTTTCTCACAGTGAAGTATCATGGGTACCCACATTTCTCTAGCTGTGTGGCAGTTTTGAAGCTGGCCCTGCTAGAGCAATGAGCTGGTGCTGAGGAAATGGAAAACACACTTCTCTGTATAAGCACCGTGTCCCAAGTGGAAAATGCAATATCTAAAAGAAAACTATTTAAAATTAGCTCCCCCCAAAAATAAAGAGAGAAGTAGCAGAATTGGAAGGAAATATTTACAATTCAAAAATCAAAGGACTTGTGTATGAAATGTGTGGGTGATTCCCTAAAACAGTGGTCCTCAACTGTCCTTTTGCTGAGACCCTTTAATGCAGCTCCGCATGTTGTAATGACCCCCCAACCATAAAATTATTCTACTGCTACTTCATGACTGTAATTTGCTACTGTTATGAATCATAATGTACATATCTGATATGCAACCCCAAAGGGGTCATGACCCACAGGTTGAGCACCACTGCCCTATGAGCGGTAATGTGAAAAGGATAATCTAGTTTCATCGCTAAAACTCATTTCAAGGCATGGTCAGGTAATTGCAGAGCAGGGGGATAGAGGCCGGGCAGATGAGCTACTTATCACACTCCAAGGCACAGTGACATTAAAAGTATTTTAAGTCTTAAAATATATTTTTCTGTCCTGTGTGTAACCCTTGGCTGTGGAAAGGGAAGCTTGTTACTCTTTGCGGGGGGGGGGGGGGGGGGGGGGGGCTATGAAGTTACTTCATATTTTGTAGTTAGCCCTGGCCAGTCAGGGAATCTTATCCCTTGGTGTCTGAACAAAGGTGATAAAACTGAGGTTAGGAATTTGTGCAAAGAGTTAATTATTGTTTCTGGCACCGTGATTACTTTGTATTATTTACCTTGGCTCAACAGATCACACTGCTGGGTACGCGTCCCTGTAAATAAGATAGTATTTTTCTGGTAAGAGTTTATCTTAAAATCCATTAGCAGGACACTTAGTCTGGTCTAAGGTTATTTCGAAATTTTGTATCGCCAGTTTATAGGATAGGGCTGTCTTGGCAGTTGGGGAAATAACAGCTGTTTTCTTAAGCTGTGCTCCAAGACAGTTCTTGATGGAAACTTATGACTCTCAACTTGGGCAGGATCTCTGTGTATTTATCTTATTCATTAAAACTCTGCATAGGCTAACATTATTAATGACAATTGGACAATACAGCTAAGGAAAGCCATCTTATTGACAATCCATGGATAAAAATGCCCAGTAGATAGGGAATTAATTCATAAAAAAACACACACACACAAAATATACAGGCTATGGGGAAATTCCCCACAGCCACCAGGAAAAGAATTCAGTCTGGCACATGTGTAAACCTACAAGCAGAAGCAACAGATATGCAGAGTCCACATATCTCATAGGCTTTACAAAACTAGGTCCTCTCTCTATCAGAAATTATTGTCTGATGGGTTGACACCTTGAGTATCAATTGTTATGTCATATTTTTATGTCAATATGGCTTCCGGTAGGCTAAGAGATCTCCACAGGGAGACCCTGTCTCAAAACAAAACAAAATGTGGGAAAACCACAAGACAAACACTCTCTGCTTTCAGAGTAGTGGTTTCTGGCTGGAGGGGACAGCGCCTCTCACAGGAGGACACTGATGATATCAGGCGGCACCTAGGGCTGTCACAGTGCAAGTAATGAGAAGTGATTCTGACGTGTTAGAAACCAGGGGTGCTGCCAAAAACAAACATCCTGTCGTGCTCAGGGATAACCCCCCACCATACACAACTGTCCCAAAAAGGCACTCTGTCTAATATCAGCTCGCTGACATTGAGAAACCCTGATTTAGAGGGAAAATTGACAAATTAGGCAATGATAGAGGGAAAGATATTGAATTTGGGTCATTTATTGAATCCTAACAGAGCTTAATTCTCTTATTAGGATTTTTCACTGAAAGTTTTCATGAAGAGTTATCACCTATAATTATGAAAAAGTGAAAGTTCTAAGCCTATAAGAAGCAAAACTTACAATAATGAACCTACCCTTGCAATTACCTTTTAAAACTGTAGCTTCTGGTTTATTGTCCCGCGCCCTGTGTATTGGTTAGTGTTGTCAACAAAATCTAGAATCATCTGGAGAAGGATCTCTGGGCATGCCTGCGCTGAATTACTTTGATTATGTGAGTGGGGGCGAGAAGATCCACTAATGTGGATGGGATTTTAGACTGTGTGACATAGGGAAAGTGAGCTGAATATAGGCATCCATCACTCTCCGCTTCCTAGTCCTGGGCAGGTGAGATGAGGCCCAGGCTCCCCTACCTTGATGGACCACACTTTGGTACTGTGAACTAGAACGACTCCTTCTTCCTCTAAGTGGGTTTTGTCAGACTTACTTTATGATAGACACAGGAAGAGGAAGTAGACAGACCAAGAAGTGAGTGTTGCTGTGATAAATCTGCCTGTGTGGTTCTGAGGCCGTTGGCGCTGTTTCATAGCTGAAACGTGGAAGAGTTTGAGATCTGGGCTGAGAAAATACAGAATGTGGGAAGCCTTCACTGTTCTCAGTTTGCTGGCTGCAGACACAATAGGACCAGCTTAAAGCTGCCGGTGCCTTAATTCCTTGCCTTTGTGAAGCTGTGAGCTAAAGCAAATCCTTTCTTCCTTAAGTCCCTTTCTTCGGGGTATTTCATTACAGCCAGAGGAAAAGAAACCGAGGCAGAAATAGAGATGGCATTGGGACGGTTGGTGTTAGCTGCCAGCTTGACAGAATCTAAATCTAGAATTCCCTGGGAACATCTGCGGATGATTATCTTGATTATGTAGAGGTGGAAAGCCTTGCTGCTGAGGATCATGGGCTGTGTGAGATGGAGAAAGTAAGGTGAGCACCAACCCTCATCACTGTTTCCTCACCACAGACTCGTGACCTCGACCTCTGGAGGTCATGACTTCCCCATCACAAACTGTGAGCCCAAATAAACGCTTCCTTCCTCGGGTTGTTTTTGGTCAGAGTATTTTTTTTGTTGTTGTTGTTGTTTAGTTTTGGTTTGGTTTTTTTTTTTTTTCAATTCCTTGGGTTGTTTTTGGTTGGAGTATTTTTTATTTTTTTGGTTTAGTTTTGGTTTGTTTATTTTTTTTTCAAGACAGAATTTCTTGTAACAGCCCTGGCTGTCCTGGAACTCACTTTGTAGACCAAGCTTTCCTTGAACAGAGGTTCCCCTGCCTCTACCTCCCAAGTGCTGGGATTGGATTACAAGCATGCACCACCACTGGCTGACTGGGCCAGAGTTCCTTATCACAGCAACAGGAAGAGAAATGAAGACATCCTGGCTCCACACACTTCTCAAAAGTGATTAGAGTGTTGGTCTTGGATGCTTACAAGTGCTGGAGTTTCTTGAGCATGTAAATCTCTGTTCACAAACACATCACTGGCAAATGTGCGCGATGTCCTTTCTGAAGCAGTTCTGGAAAGGGAGAATTCAGAGAAATATTTCCAGGAGGTCAAATTCTGGCAGTATTGCCTATTTTCAAAATCAGTCTCTGTTGACGCCAGTCCCTCTGGACTGGACGTCTGGCAGGAGATGGTCGTTGTTACTGTAAAAGTTAAAAACATTTCCAGAAGATGCTGGTGGAGGGAGGTTGGGTCAGATTCCTGATATCTGGTCTTGACCATAAATGACAATTCTAAGGGTCCACACTTTATGTTAGGAACATCAGTAAAACGTTTAATCTTATTCACACCTGCCTTTAAATGTTACTTTAGAAATTTCTGTCTTAAAAACCAAACATCACAAACAAAGGAACAAAAAATGAAAACTATCATAGTATCACTGAACTTCGTTGTAAAGTTAAGGTATAGTCTATGGGTGCCCTGAAATGTCACTTTGCCGTGATGTGATTGGATGATGGCGTTCAGTTACAATTCCATTTTCCCCTCATTAAAGAAAAACTTAGTGTAAAACATTGTGGTCAAATTTAAAGGTATAGCTTTAAAGCAGAAATCAGAGTGTTAGCCAGTGGAAATTCCAGAGTATTAATACATATATGTAAGGATTTGGCTGATATGAACCTTGAATGATAGCATTCGTCTTTCGGGACCATATTGTTAGGGAACTTAGCAACCAACAACAGAATTGACAACGGTTTAAGGAAGGAGAAAGAGGAGGAGGACAAAGGGGAGGAGGAGGTAGTAAGGGGATGCATTAAAGGCCACCTAGTTGTTCGCAGACTCTCTTGGCAGACTAGAAAGCAAAGGGATGCACAGGCTCACTGTGGGTGGAAGCTAGCTTTCCTGGGTTCATCCCTGCCACTACCCTAAGTGCCAGAGGTATTCAGGCACCTATGATGCTTAGGACACAGGGGCAGAAGCTTATTTTCTTCTTGAGTCACGCCATCCCTTCTGGCTCTAGCCCCTCTCCTCACTCTGCACTGGAAGAAATTGAAACCTGCTGGGAATCCATGTAGACTGGTAACCACCAAAAATAATGCCTTAAATGAAATAGAAACGTGTTCCTTCTTGGCCAAAGTCCACATCAGAAATGTGGAGGCAGCATGATACCCAGTGGAATGGAAGCAAGGAGAATCTTTTGACCTTGCTCAATTCTGCAGCTTTCACCTACAGGACAAACAGATGGCATGCTTATGTTCTCTCTGAAATTGTCCTGTGAGACAAGGGAGTCCACAAGGGAAATCTCAGGCTCCCTGTGTAACTTCAAACATTTGCTGAGCCTGAAATGGTTTGAGCCATCTTGGCCCCATGATAGTCCAGTGATAAACAGCCTTTTCCTGACCTTCTCTTTGAACTTGTGCTTAGAAGGACAGCAGCCCTAGCTATCCACTCATTTTCCCCTAGCCAAATACCACTTTCTCACACTTGCTCCTTGTCCCAGCTTTGTGCTGGTACTTAAACTCCTCATAGTCTTTCAGGGATATGCCATAATTTTCCATCTTTGGCACCTAACAGTCAGGGTCATCTCAGGAGGGATGAGCAAAGACTCGAATGGTGCAGAGGCTGCCCCGGATGCTGTGAGAGCACCTTCTAGAGCCCAAATGGGGTATGAGGCAAAGCCCTCTCTAGTCACTGCCCCTCCGTCTTTCTTCACCACAGTCCTTAGTGGACAGAACGTGACGCTCACACATCTGGCTTCCTGCAAATTGTGTCATCTTCTTCCTAGACTCTTTATGTCTTGGCAGAGCCTTAATGTTAAAGAGAAAATATTCAGTTTTCCAGTAAGAAAACTGACTACATTACTAATAGGATTATGAATAATTTTGAGTTTAAAAGAATTACAAACTGTTTTTTGTTTGTTTGTTTGTTTGTTTTTCGAGATGGGTTTCTCTGTTGCTTTGGAGCCTATCCTGGAACTTGCTTTGTAGACCAGGCTGGCCTTGAATTCACAGAGATCCTCCTGCCTCTGCCTCCCAAGAGCTGGAAATAAAGGTGTGTGCTACCACCGCCTGACTACATTTTTTTCTTCTAATTAAGAGACTAAAGTGCTGTGCTTGTGTAGTAGATTAAATTGTGATTGGTACTTGACCTTGTAAAATTAAAAATAGAAATTCCTCATTTATCTTATTCTGAAAAATCTTTTAAAATGGGGTTTTTCTAGGAGCACTGGCTGCTCTTTCAGGGGACCCAGGTTTGATAGTTGCTCACAACTGTCTATAACTCCAGTTCGAGGGGATCTAATAACACTTGCAGATGCTTCAAGCACATGGTGTACACCAATACCTATAAATTTTTTAATTAAAAAAAGGGAAAACAAAGATTTTCTGAATGCTAAGGAAAATCAGTTGAAAGGTGATGGAGGAAGGTCATTGGCTAATAAAGGAACTGCCTTGGCCCATTTTATTGGTTAGAACATAGGTAGGTGGATTAAACAGAACAGAACGCTGGGAGGAAGAGGAAGTGAGATCAGACTCCACAGCTCTCCTCTCGGGAGCAGACGCCTCAGAGAGACGCCATGCTCCCAGCTCCCGGGAAGATGCACGCGATGAAGCTCCGACCCAGGATGGACATAGGCTAGAATCTTCCCGGCAAGCGCACCTAGCTGTGCTACATAGAATATTAGAAATGGGCTAGTCCAGGTGCGAGAGTTGGCCTAGAAGAGGCTAGATAGAAATGGGCCAAGCAGTGATTAAAAGAATACAGTGTCCATGTAATTATTTCGGGTAAAGCTAGCCGGGCAGGCGGCTGGGGTGTTGGGGACGCAGCCCCGCCGCCCCTATTACTACAGAAAGGCTTTTTTTTTACCCCTTTGTAGCAAGAGCATGAGTGGAAACATTCACATATTTTAAAGTAATTTTATTAGTGCTTCAAAAATATTAAATTCCATGGATATATATGTAAAACAACCTGGGAAAATCTCAGCAGACATAAAACAGATTCCTTAAAGCAAGTATCTTTAAGCGAACCATCGTTAATAAGAATTAACTAGCTAGGTCTTCTCTGTCCCCCACTCCTTCCTGTCTAAAGAAGCTATAATTCTTTGTCTTCCCCAACTCCAGATCCTCTACTGACGCTGTGACTCATCTCCTTACTCCAGACTAAAGGACAGGACAACTGAAAGGTCACTAAAACGCTGACTTTCCAGGGTTGAAAAATTGGTTTTCTCAATGAAAAAAAAAAAGTTAATCAACTGAGGCTTGAGCGGCATGACTCAGTATTACACATCCATTCAGGTTATTCATTTCCTGTGACCCACAGCTTCCTCTGTGTCGAACTCACCCTTTCCTTCCTACTAATTCTGCGGTTTGGTGTGTATTCTCACCCAATCCGCTCTGAAAGTCACAAGTCCAGAAGTTCCGCCCTTTGACGCTGTAATCTTAAATATACATTGATTTTTATTCCGAATGAAAGTTTCAAATATATACACGAACCTTCTATTTATTTATCACCCTGATTTGGCAAGAGTCACTCAGAATTCTTCCTTCATCTGCCCACTTCCCTACCACTACTTTATCCCCCCATTTTTTTTTTTGGAGGAAAAAAACTGTTATTTGCAATAGGGCTTTGCTTTTGTCAATATAACCGACTGTGTTGTGCGGGTTCCTCTGTTTTATATACAAGACTATAACATCTTAGTTAGTGGACTTGCATTTTATTTGCTAGAAATTTATAGCTTTCACTTACGATTTACGAATACTGTACCTTTCTGGGGCCGATTTTCTTGGACTGTTCCCCCTTGCCGTTGGCTCCTTTTTCCTGACTCTTGAAGCAAGGGTGCCACCTACTGGCAAGATTTAAAATGCTGTCTCACAGTGATGGTGATTTGAGAGAGGCGCCCATAGACTCGGATGTTTAAATGATTCGAAAGGCCAGGCCATTTCCAGTCAGCTCTTTCTGCCACCTGCTTGTGGATCAAATTCTTAGCTATTGATCCAGCCTGTAAGCTGCAATCTCCCCTCCATGGTAGTCATGGACGCATCCTCTGAAACTGTAAATCTCCAATAAGCTCTTTCTTGTCTAAGTTGCTTCGCTCCGGGTGGTTTGTTATAACGATAGAAAGGTAACGAAGGCATTGATTGAACTTAAAATTCTTTACCGTATTGCTTTCTGTTATTGTGACAAATACCATGAAAAAGTAACTTGGAGAAGAAAGCGTTTATCTCATCTTACAGTTTTACCTTGGGACGCTAAGGCAGAGGGACTCAGGGCAGGAACCTGGAAGCAGGAACTGGAGCAGAGACCACAATCAAAAGCAGCTTACAAGCTTGCTTCGCCTGACGTGCTCAGCTTCCGTCTTATACAACCCAGGCTCCGGGCCCAGGGATGTTACACTCATAGCGGGGTGGACCCTCCTCCAACAATTAGCAAATGAGAAGATGTCCCGCAGATGAGCCCACAGACCAGCCCAATAGAAGCATCTCCTCAGTTGTGACTCCCTCTTCTCACGCGTGTCAGCCTGGTTCCTGATACTGACTATGACATGTGCCAAGAAACTCTGCGGCACACTGGATTTTAACTACTTCTCAGATTAGTTTTAACGTGTGTGTGTGTATGTGTGTGTGTGTGTGTGTGTGCGTGTGTAGAGGGGGAGTGAGGGAGGTCGGTCACAAAGGAAACAAATTGTGGGAGAACACTGTTGCAGCCAAGAGTCTATTGTTTCCAGTTAAGAAGCCATGACAAACTGAAAAGCTGTGATTATGGTTCCTGTAGAAACAACTCCTCTCTCTTATTGTGTGATTCAAAAATCTTTATTCCAGAAAGGCTTCAGGAATTACATTGTACCTTGTCCTCATCGTCGTAAACATTTATATGTTGTAAAGATTTTAAAAAGGGTTATTGAACACATAAAGGAAGTTTCTAGGCAATAAAAACTATTTACTTGGGCCCAGCAAGACAATTCAGTAGGTAAAACTCATAACTCAAAACTCATAACCTGAGTTCTATCCCCAGGACCTACGTGGTAAGCGGAGAGAACTGATATCCTTCCGTTGTTTCTACACACACACACACACACACTCACACACACACACTCACACACACACACACACATTAATGAATATAATTTAAAATTTTTACATTGGTTCTTTGGAGGAAAATATTGGGTTGTGTGTCTAAGTTCTATATATTTTAGAAATTTTTATGCTTTTGTCTAGGAGAAAAAGTAGGCTTCAGCTGAGAAGGCTGCTCTCTAGTGTTCCCGCTTCCTCTGAATGGTTTTTGCGAGGCCTACAAGGCAGGGTAGAGTACAAATAAACGCTATTCTTCAGCTCCTCTCAGTAGATCTGCTACTGAGCTTTCTGATTTGTGCTTCTTATCCCACTAGAGGGCACTGTGAGCGCTGGTCAGACGGTGGGGCAGGAGAGCCCGCCCTCTGGAATGAGATCCAAGACAGAGGCCTTGAGCCCCTTCTCATAAATAACCTTCAAGGAAAAGGTGCACAAAAGACCTCAGGAAGTGGAGAAGAGAAAACCAGAGACGGCAGCGTTGTACAATGTTTTCTATATTCTTATCCTCTCTCATTTAGATGCCACAAGTCCTAGGGAAGTAGGTTTTATTATTTCTCATTTGAACTAAACATACATTTTATTGTTCCTCGTTTAAAATAACAAAGAGGCATCTACTTTACAGATCTTCCTGAGTTCCCTGAAGACCAGCAGTGGTCAAGGTAGTTATTCTGCCAGCCTGAGACCCTGAGAAATTAAAGGGGGCAATGTCTGCCTGCTGACCCATGGTGACCGTGTGACATCTGAGATATTTGGAGATGAGGCTTTATTACTCGTCACTCCAACATAATACAGCTCATCTGCAGAGCTGTTAAAGTCACTGAGAGCCAGGTGGGGTCATGAGCAGGGGACTCTTGTCTGGTCTGAGGTATTTTTCCACCATCCATCTCTTGTCCATTTTAGTGTTCCACAAACACTTCTCAGAACACCTCACATGCACCATGTGCTCAGTGTGCTTTTTTTTTTTTTTTGCTTTTTTGTTTTGTTTCATTTTTTTGTTTTGATTTTTTTGAGACAGGGTCTTGCTGTAGCTTTGGAGCCTGTCCTGGAAATTAGCTCTTGTAGACCAGGCTGACCTCGAACTCACAGAGATCCTCCTGTCTCTTCCTCCAGAGTGCTGGGATTAAAGGTGTGCACCGCCACCATCAGGCTGCTCAATGGGCTTTTAACTTTTTAAGAAATTAAATATTTGTACACACATTCCATAAAATGCACTTTTCTCCCAATCAAAAGACTATATAATGCTACATACCAGAGTTACAAACAGACAAAATTCCCTAATTTTGTGAAGCTTGTAGTCTAGAGAAGAAAAATAATGAATATGATATTAATGTGTTATATATTATTATTATATTATATAATATATAATGTATATATTATTATATTATATATATTAATGTGTTAATATATATATATGCACATTACACTAAAAGGTACATGCTACATGCTAAGGACCTCCACAAGTCAGAGACAGCAGGCAAGCCACTCCTTGCATGAGGTATACACATACATATTAAAGTTTGAGAAGTTCTGATAATAATGGAACAATGATCCATGTAATTATGTGATGTGGAATAAAGTACGGAAGCACCTGTCAAAAGCAAACCAGCTCTTTGGTAAGCAGGGGAAGATTCCACGTCTGTTTCGGTGGGGGCCTGAGAAGCCCGACACTAACAAACAGCCCATCCTAAGTTTTGGGGCTTTTGTTTTGTCTTGTTTGTTTTTGTGTTTGGAGACAGGGTTTTTCTGTCTCAACATGCACTTTTCTGGCTGTCCAGGAACTCACTCTGTAGACCAGGCTGACCTTGAACTCACAGAGGTTCACTTGTCTCTGCCTCCCACGTACTGGGATTAAAGGTGTGTGCCATTACCCAGCAGCATCCTAAATTTTTTTTGAAGGTTGTTTCTTGGTTTATATTTTAAGGCAGAGTTTTCACTAAGTCAGCAATGCTGGCTAGCCTGGAACTTGTAGAGCCCAGGCTGGCCTGGAACTCACAAAGATCTCTTGTGTCTGACTTCCAGGTACTATGCTTAAAGGCATGTAGCTCCATACTTAGCCCAAGGTTTTTAGCCTTATACTTTAGATATGAGTATGTATTTATTTGTATGTGAATGCTTACGGGTATTAGTGTATCATTAGAAGAAACCTTGTTTTTTTTTTCCAAAATGCTTATAATACTGCCTATTTTGTTGCTATAGCAAAAATAAGCCCTAGACCACAAAGGATATATCAGAAAGATTACATTCACATTTAACCAAATTAAGCCTGCTCTATTCCAAAAGTTTATGGATTACTTTTTTAAATCAGAAAAAAATGTAAAGCTCCCTGTGCCTCATATTCCTCAGTCACTATTAAGCTCTGCTTCCTGCACCATACACCTGGGCCCTTACTTCATTTCTTCTAAGCCTTGGCTCTGGTTCCAGCCATGGCTACAGACATTAAAGGTCCCTTCGAGGGTCACTCTCTTAGAAACTGGTGCCTCATCTCAGGCATATGTCTGAGGTTCAGACACCTCCTGTTCAATTAAGCTTTTTGTGTTGTTTTTGTTTCAAAGTCCCAGGGGCCTTATCAAGTAAAAAAGCAAGTCGAGAACTCTCTCTGGGCTTTGGCCACAAGAGCCACCGCTACAAAAACCACCACTAAGATACTCATTACTCAGAATCAAGAGGCCCCTTTGGAAGCAGGCGGTTGTCATACGGCCTCATTTTGTACGTACTGATAATTGCCAGGGCTAGGAGCTTTGCAATTAGCAACCAGTCTTCCCTTTCCAGCAGGAGTCCTGTGAGAGAACCCAGCTCCGAAAAGCATAGTTCCCACCCTTACCGAGCCTCCCTCATCTCCGCGAACCTGGCAGAAATAGCCGCTCTGTCATCTGTTTCTTAACTCTTTCCCTGAAAGGGTAGCCAGCTTCCTCCCTGTTCCTTCTTCTCTACACCCCGACACAGTCTCCTTGACGAGCTAAAGTGTCTACAAAGCAGAGAAAACTATCTTCAGCAAAGGGCAGTTTTTAAGGTAGAAAAAGGCTGTTATAGGAAGTCTCTGACCACATACCATTGCAATATATGAAGTTACCTAGAGTTCTGAGATTAATAGTACAACGTTCAGCCCACTGAGACTGTGGCCAGACAGTGTTAGATTGCTGGATTTAATGATGCCCACTGAGGAGACACATAAGGGGAGCAAGAGTCCTTGTGCCCTTGGATTTCCTCCTGGACATGTGACCGGTGTCACAACCAAAGTAAAGACGGGTAGCCTAGAGCAGAGACTTCCGCACGTTGTGGTAACCCATCTTCTTGATGGTTTTATTGATTTACTTGAAAAATGCCTTTATTTCTGACTTTCTTTGTTCTGCTACTATGAAACTATTGCAGTATTAGATCATGGAATTTGGAGTAACCTAAATCTGTATTCCCAAGTCATGCTCACTCACACTGGGTTGCTAAATAAACTATCCCTTATTTCCTCAGAGATGAGCTCGCTCTCTCTCTCTCTCTCTCTCTCTCTCTCTCTCTCTCTCTCTCTCTCTTTCTCTCTCTCTCTCTCTCTCTCTCTCTCTCTCTCTCTCTCTCTGTGTGTGTGTGTGTGTGTGTGTGTGTGTGTGTGTGTGCGCGTGTGCACGGGCGCACACACACTCGCGTGCACTTAGCGCTACAAGAGGCTGCAGCCTCCAGAAAGAAAGGCCATTGCTGAGGCAACCCAGAGAAAAACAGAAAGAACAAGAAGGAAACAATCCCTTTCCTGACCCTGCCTCTTTTTAAATGGTCCAGTCTCTGGAGGTTCTTGTTGGTAGAACCCAACAAAGACCCAGCTCTGAATGGAGACACTTGTTTCCGAAGCCTTAGCATCAGAGAACTGATTATATAAGTGTAGATGGAGAGCTTAAGTCAGCTGGCAAATAGCATTTCTGGTTTAAACAATGATTTTCAGTGGCTTCAGCCTAAACTGTCCACTTTAGAATTCCCAAGGTACATCTGTCTCGTCTACCGGTTCAACACCTGTTGGTTACCACTATCTTGATGCACTGCTTTGGTCAGTGCTGCAACAGAGCGATTCTGTGACTGAGACATCCTTCTTGCAGTTGTTAGGTGGAGTCTGTACAGAGGAACATTCCCCTGCCAACTTCCAGAGTTGCCGACTTAGGAATAAAAGATGATCAATGTCTTAGTAACTTTTGATACTAGAAATCTGTAAGATTTGTTCGTATTTTTGATCCTCTTTTAATCTACCATAGGCCATTATTCTCATTTAAGTGTTCATGGCATTTTCAAGGCATTTTGTTTCGGTTTATTTTCTGTAATTTTTTTAGTTGTTCTGGATTATTCTTGAAAAAATATCATGCATGATCAACTTAATTCTATCTCTCGGTTCTTCTGTGAAATTAGCAACTTATCTTGAACTTTCTCTGACTTGGTAAGATGCTAATAAGCACCTTAATTGTCTGGTGTTGGGCTACTCTGGGGAAATGATCTTGAGATGCCCTCTCCATCGCTACAACAAAGCTACAGTTAATTACAGAACTTAAAATTGTTCAATTCTAACCAAATTGGAGTTTATGTGCACTTCTTATATGGGGAAAGGGAGGGACAATATCAATAAAAAGTAACTACAGGATAATTATTCATTCTAAAATGCAAGCTAAGATTTTGAATCATCTTTCATTTTTTTTCAAAAGTAAGAAGTCAGAAATTATTGTCTTAAAATGGGTTTAATTTTGCTCCTACTGTTGAAATTACAGCAGTTGTGTTAGCATGTGGAGAGCAATAAGAGAGAAAAATGTGGACCCCAAGATTCACTTTCCTCCCAAATAGTTAGTACTGCTTTGATTTACATAAACACTGCTTTTTATTCTTTTAGAAATAGATAAACTGGCAGATAACAGCACCTCAAACCAAATGACCAGGGCAACTCTTGGGAGGATGTTTTAGTCTCCTCCTCGGATACTGTGTGCTATTAATACCTCTCCAGTCCTTGCCTTCTTTTTGGCCATCAAAATTCAGCTACTGAAAAATTTAGACTTTCTGGTTAACTGAACTGGGTGATCGGACAACATCATGTTTAGACTTTCTGGTTAACTGAACTGGGTGATTGACAACATCATGTTTAGACTTTCTGGTTAACTGAACTGGGTGATTGACCACATCATGTTTAGACTTTATGGTTAACTGAACTGGGTGATCGAACAACATCATGTTTAGACTTTATGGTTAACTGAACTGGGTGATCGAACAACATCATGTTTAGACTTTCTGGTTAACTGAACTGGGTGATTGACAACATCATGTTTAGACTTTATGGTTAACTGAACTGGGTGATTGACAACATCATCTTTTATGCATTGGCTTCCCTGCTCCTGCCAAAGAAATCATTCTAAAATTTGACTTATAGCAAAATCTTGCCACCATTATGGAAAGAACCCACATTTCTTAGCATGGAATATGATACCCTTCATCATCTGGCCTCAACTTATCTCCCCGTCTTCCTCCTTGCTGTCCCAGGCCCCTCAGGCCGCACACCTAATGCCCTAACTCTGGAACATTGGCAGAGAACTTTCACGGTTTGCTTCACGGCCTCTGCATTTCAGCAAGATGCTCTCTCTCTCTCTTCAAATGGTTAGGGCCCACTCATTCTTCAAAAGCCAGTTCAGATATCACCTCCATCTGAGATTCCCGTCACCCACTCTGAAAACTGACTAAGAGAAATAATCAAGTTTTCTCCTGCCTTTCCCTGCACAAATTTGTGCACATTGATTCACATTGACCAAACAATTGTTGAGGAAATGCTCTGGACAGACTTGCAGTTGATCTTCTCTATACCCCAGTGTGTTAGGTGGCTTCTTAATGCCAAGGGCAGAATTGTTATCACACTAATTCCTTGAGTGTGTGACATTTACTATCTCCTGTAAGCATCTTCACGAAGTTGATCTTTGTGTGCGTGGTGTATGTGTGTGCTCATGTAGGTTTGTGCACATTTGTGCAAGTGGAGGTCAGAGGTCAACTACTGGTGTCTTCCTATATTTCCTGATCTTATTGAGAAAGGGCCTCTGACTGACCTTTGAGTTTATCAGTTTGTTTGGGCTGACCGTTGAGCTCTAGAGATCTGTCTGTCTCTTCCCGCTTCCACCCAGGGCTGGGTTATATATGTGCAGGGGGTACCCAGCTTTCCCATGAGCATTGGGATCCAAACTCAGGTACTCATCATGCTTACATAGCAGGAACTTTATCGACTGAGCCACGTCCCTAGCTCCTCTCGTATTTATAGCTCCAGTGAATAGTTTCTGATGGAATAAATGCATGACTGAACAGCATTTCATTCTCTCAAGTTGTACTACGTTATATACACTCCCAGCCTAATATAACCGAGCTCCCTGGTGCTCTGCGTCTGCACCAGCCTTGGCATTGTCCGCCATTTACATTCCGAGCACAGAGGTGGCTCTGTCATCGTACCTTGCTGTAGCTTTAAAAAGCCCTTAGTATGCTAATGGCTGGAGCTGTTAAGGAAAACGTTTCTCCCTCATTCATTAAGATTTCCTAAACTGCAGACGCAGAGGCTTTTGCAGCCAAGCTTTTTCCAGGTGCAGTAATAAAACCAGAAAATGTGGTACAAGATGAAGAACTATAGGTAAGACCTTAGAATCAGAACAAAAACCGATTTGATCCATAATTCTCAAATTTGGGGATTTATGTGAAAACTCACTGTGCATATTTAAATTACACATGCTGGGATTACAGGCCTCAGAATGCTAGGGTAGCTGTTTGGAAGCTGGTCCTAATATCTGCATTTTAAAATAAACATCCTAAGTGATCTTGACATGGTCCACAGAATGAGAAATACTATTCAGAGAATAGTTTCATATTACAAATTAATTTAGGAGACCACCTATTTGGTCTGTCTTCCTGTTAATGTGAAAGCTGTCTTTTCTCAAACCTGTGGGCATAGGCAGCAGAATTTCACAAAACTGAAATTCAGACTGCTTGGCCAAGTTTAAGACAAAAAACAACGAATGGCCAGGCGATGGTGGCGCACGCCTTTAATCCCAGCACTTGGGAGGCAGAGACAGGCGGATCTCTGTGAGTTCGAGACTATCCTGGTCTACAGAGCTAGTTCCAGGACAGGCTCCAAAGCCACAGAGAAACCCTGTCTCGAAAAACCAAAAAAAAAAAAAAAAAAAAAAAAAAAAAAAATCGAATGAAGGTCTCTGATGATGCTGCATAAGTAAGTTTAGTTAAGGAGAAGTTCAGTAGTGAAAAAGAATAGGCAGACTTTAGACTCAGCTGTTATCTTAGGCGAGGTCCTTCTGTCTCCCCAGCTCTCCACTTCTCACCTAAAAGCAGTACTATCTGGCCCTATCAGCCTTACAGAATTACACAAGGCTTACAATGAGTGCGACAACTGCGGACAGGACGATCTGAGCACAGACAGTTACACTTTATAATTATGGTTTCAAACGATACATCTGTCTAAATTCAAGATCTATAGCCTCGGGAATTTGTTCTTAGGGTAACCTCTGCAGCGTCCTATTAAAGAGTAATTAGGGTTCTAATCACAGACCGCGGCCATAGTACAGCTTAGAAACACGTGTAAGGAGCATCTTGAGTAACAAAGATACAAAATTAATTTAGATAGAAGACCGGAATTGAAGAAGCTTATTATTACTCCAGATACTTTTCCCCGAACTTATTTAGTAGCTTTTCCTAATCTCTATTATAATCCACAGGCCAAGGGATTCTGATGTACACCCGAATTTGAGAATCACTGGTCTTTTTCGTTGGATGTGATAGCGGGAAGGAAATCGTTATCCTTTAATTGAGCTTATTGTGCAAACAGCTTTATTATGGTATTATTTATATACCCTATTGACCAATTCAAATTGTAGAACTCAGTAGTTCTTAATATGACAGTATGGCACTGGGGAAGCATCATCACTATCAACTACAGAGCATTTTCATCAACCCGCAAAAAGAAATCCCTGGACAGCGGAGAGCAGTTATACTCCATAGCAAGCGCTAGTCCGCATAGACGAGCTTATTTGAGATTTTTTATAAAAGGGCACCATACAGTATGTAGACTTTCGGGGAGAATTTCTCTCCTTCTATCTCCTTCCCACCTCTGCAGGCGAACAGGGATCGGGATACACAAGGACGAAACCCCCAACACGAAGCCTGCTCCTACAGAACCGTAAATCCCCATCCAGGGTTACCCCCGCCTTCCAGGGTTACCCCCGCGTCCGCCTGGGGAGCGCGCCCCGCCCATCCCCGCCGTCGCCTCATTGACGTCACTGCTCCAGCCGCAGACTGCCTGCCTCCTTCCCCGTCGCGGTAGCTTTGACAGGGCGCGATGGCGGCGGCCGGGTCTGCAGGGTTGCCGGCGACCGTGTCGGAAAAGCAGGAGTTTTACCAGCTTCTGAAGAACCTGATCAATCCCAGCTGTATGGTGCGGAGGCAAGCCGAGGAAGTCTATGAGAATATCCCAGGTCTGGGTAAGACTACATTCCTCTTAGACGCCGTCCGTAATAGAAGAGCAGGTTATGAGGTGAGACAAATGGCTGCCGCACTGCTACGACGGCTTTTGTCCTCTGGGTTTGAGGAGGTCTATCCAAATCTGCCTTCTGATGTGCAGAGGGATGTCAAGATTGAGCTGATACTGGCCGTTAAGTTAGAAACACATGCTAGCATGAGGAAAAAGCTTTGTGATATTTTTGCGGTGCTGGCCAGGAATTTGATAGATGAGGATGGCACTAACCATTGGCCAGAAGGTCTGAAATTCCTCATTGATTCGATTCACTCTAAAAATGTGGTTCTGTGGGAAGTTGCACTTCACGTTTTCTGGCACTTTCCCGGGATTTTTGGGAACCAAGATCGCCACGATTTGGATATCATCAAGAGGTTGCTGGACCAGTGTATTCAAGATCAAGAGCATCCAGCAATCAGGACATTATCTGCTAGAGCTGCAGCTGCCTTTGTCCTTGCCAATGAAAACAATATTGCGCTTTTCAAAGACTTCGCAGACCTGCTTCCTGGCATCTTACAGGCTGTGAATGATTCCTGCTACCAGGATGATGACTCGGTGCTAGAGTCCCTTGTTGAGATTGCGGACACGGTGCCTAAGTATTTGGGTCCCTATTTAGAAGATACTCTGCAGTTGAGCCTGAAGTTATGCGGAGACTCTAGGCTTAGTAACCTGCAACGCCAGCTGGCTCTGGAAGTAATAGTGACCTTATCCGAGACGGCAACGCCGATGTTGAAAAAACATACGAATATTATTGCACAGGCTGTGCCTCATATATTAGCGATGATGGTTGATCTGCAAGACGATGAGGACTGGGTAAATGCTGATGAGATGGAAGAAGATGATTTTGACAGCAATGCCGTTGCTGCTGAGAGTGCACTAGACAGACTGGCTTGTGGACTTGGTGGAAAAGTTGTTTTGCCCATGACCAAGGAGCATATCATGCAGATGCTTCAGAGCCATGACTGGAAATGTCGCCATGCTGGATTAATGGCCTTATCGGCCATCGGAGAAGGTTGCCATCAGCAAATGGAACCAATTCTAGATGAAACTGTTAACTCCGTTTTGCTTTTTCTTCAGGATCCTCATCCAAGGGTGAGGGCTGCTGCCTGCACCACGCTTGGACAGATGGCTACCGATTTTGCACCTAGCTTCCAAAAGAAATTCCATGGAATAGTGATTCCAGCTTTGCTGCGAACCATGGAAAATCAAGGTAATCAGCGTGTGCAGTCTCATGCGGCTTCTGCTCTTGTTATTTTTATTGAAGACTGCCCCAAGTCATTGCTAGTTCTGTATTTGGAAAATATGATCAAAAGTCTCCATTCCATCTTGGTAATTAAACTGCAAGAGCTGATTCGGAACGGAACTAAGTTGGCCTTAGAACAGCTTGTGACAACCATTGCCTCAGTTGCAGATGCAATAGAGGAAAGCTTCGTGCCGTATTATGATTTATTTATGCCCTCCCTCACACACGTTGTTGAGCTCGCGGTTCAGAAGGAACTCAAGCTTCTCCGAGGAAAAACTATTGAGTGCATTAGCCATGTGGGTCTTGCTGTGGGGAAGGAAAAATTTCTGCAGGACGCATCGAATGTGATGCAGTTACTGCTGAAGACACAGTCAGACTTAAATGCTATGGAAGATGACGACCCTCAGACCTCCTACATGGTGTCAGCCTGGGCTCGAATGTGTAAAATTCTTGGGAAAGACTTTGAGCAGTATCTTCCCCTGGTGATCGAGCCCCTTATTAAGACTGCCTCGGCTAAACCTGATGTCGCTCTCCTGGATACCCAAGATGTGGAGAACATGAGTGATGATGACGGCTGGCAGTTTGTAAATCTTGGGGACCAGCAAAGCTTTGGAATTAAGACCTCAGGACTCGAGGCAAAAGCAACTGCTTGCCAGATGTTGGTCTATTATGCTAAGGAGTTAAGAGAAGGGTTTGTGGAATATACGGAACAGGTTGTGAAGCTGATGGTTCCTTTGCTGAAGTTTTATTTTCACGACAATGTTCGGGTGGCGGCAGCAGAAGCCATGCCCTTCCTCCTGGAATGTGCCAGGATCCGGGGCTCGGAGTACCTTTCCCAGATGTGGCAGTTGATATGCGACCCCTTAATCAAGGCCATTGGAACGGAACCTGACACAGATGTACTCTCAGAGATAATGAACTCCTTTGCAAAGTCCATCGAGGTGATGGGAGACGGTTGTCTCAATGATGAACACTTGGAGGAGCTGGGAGGCATTTTGAAGGCAAAGCTCGAAGGGCACTTTAAGAACCAGGAGTTGCGGCAGGTGAAAAGGCAGGAAGAGAATTACGACCAGCAGGTCGAGATGTCGCTTCAGGATGAGGACGAGTGTGACGTGTATATCCTGACCAAAGTGTCGGATATCCTGCACTCACTTTTTAGCACTTACAGGGAGAAGATTCTGCCGTGGTTTGAGCAGCTCCTTCCGTTGATTGTGAATCTCATTTGTTCAAGTCGGCCGTGGCCAGACAGACAGTGGGGACTGTGTATATTCGATGACATCATCGAGCACTGCAGCCCAACCTCATTCAAATACGTGGAGTATTTTCGGTGGCCGATGCTGCTCAATATGCGAGATACCAACCCCGAAGTCAGGCAAGCTGCCGCCTATGGATTGGGTGTGATGGCACAGTTCGGTGGAGACGATTATCGTTCTTTATGTTCAGAAGCTGTTCCGCTGTTGGTAAAGGTCATTAAGTGTGCAAATTCCAAAACCAAAAAAAATGTCATTGCCACCGAGAACTGTATCTCGGCAATAGGGAAGATTATGAAGTTCAAGCCCAACTGTGTAAACGTAGACGAGGTTCTCCCACACTGGCTGTCATGGCTTCCGCTGCATGAAGATAAAGAGGAAGCTATTCAGACTTTGAATTTTCTTTGTGACCTGATTGAAAGTAACCACCCGGTTGTGATTGGCCCCAATAATTCCAATCTTCCCAAAATCATCAGTATAATTGCAGAAGGGAAAATTAATGAGACTATTAGCCATGAAGACCCCTGTGCCAAACGCCTAGCTAACGTTGTTCGGCAGATACAGACTTCTGAAGAATTATGGCTGCAATGTATATCACATCTCGATGAAGACCAGCAGGAAGCTTTACAAGAACTGCTCAATTCTGCTTGAAGCACTTTACTGTCACTTGAGTATCAGCTATCATACGAGTAACTACAAAGTGTTGTGAGTGGAGCCGTTCCACGAGAGATACCACTTCTCTCTGCCAAGCAGTTCATACTTCCGTGTCTCTCCAGGATAGTGTTAAGGTCTTCTGTTTATTTTGCATGTGGCATCTCTTAAAGGAACTGTGCTTGTAACTCGTGCTTCCAGTTGTCTTAAACTTATTTGTCAGGTCCCCTGTTTAGTGTGAAATGTATAACTCATTGCTGTTTGTCTGAACTGTTGCTGCTGGGTAAACGGTATACGCGGTGTCTAGATGTCTGTGACATCTTGTCAAGTGCTCACGAAGGAAGGGAAACTTCCAGGGTGAGCATCTGTGGAGTTGAGGGTGGGGTACGTTGGCAGACTCACTCTTCCTTGGTAATACTTCTGTTCGTTATGGTAATGGAAGGTTGCTAGAATGGAAAGAGTTTCAAGGTACTGCAGTGGATGTAGGAGGTTTTTTTTCTATAATATAAATGAAGTTTTCATATAGAGCTCTTATAAAGTGGTTGGAGCATGACTAAATTCCAGTTCCCAAGGTGTTCAGCTGAGAGTTATAAGAACCAAATTGGTCTTAAAAATTTGTCAACTGAAACATCCATGGGTGTGGAGGAGGAAGTGCTGGTGCAGTTCATCCTGGAAGCATGTGACAGGCCCTGACAGAGCTTAATAAACAATCAATAGTCAGTGTTTGTGGGTGTCAGTTATTGTTACATGTTTAGCAGAGTATTGTTTTGTGTTTGTATGTATTATCCCCCTACCCTCACACCAAACAAGGAACCCTTCCTTTCAGGATGGGGCTTAAATAGATTTCTGTTTTGAAGCAGTTCCTGACAGAAACAGTGAAACAAACTTAATTTTATCTTTAAACATTAAAAAGAAAAGAGCTTTAAGATTAGTCACGTATCAGTGTATTGTTCTATAAAACAACTCTATGAATTTGGGTTAGTTATATGAATTGAAATGTCTTATTGCTGAAGGTATTTTGTAGAGTAGAAAAAAAAGTTTCTACTTAGCAAAACTTCATTCAAAACTTACAAGCAAGAATGTCTATTGTGACTTCCCTGAGCCTGTTGTGAGTGCTGTGTGTGTAACAGAGCAAATATGTCAGACCCAGTAAGTGTTCAATAAATTGTCAGTGTTACTACCATTGGTTGTTTTTCTGCTGTGTTCTTTATACTTCAGAATTTGCTTTACACAAAATCTCTCCCCTACTAGGTCTACCTAGACTACTGTGGACAGGAATATAAAGCTTTTTTTATATATATTTTTAGGATTTTTAGATAGTTCAGAATTTGATATTTGGTATGGTTACAAGTGTATTTAAAATAAGTAGAAAAATAGTTTTCTCTGGGTGGTGGGATTAAATGGCAACTTCTCCTCTTGTCTATTATTTACCTACAAACAATGCGTTTTCATCAACTGTTTTGTAGCCTTCAAGGACCTGGTTTACTATCATCTTTACCCCTTCATGAACTGGAGTTAAGGTTCCTTCTCCTCATCTATAACCCTTTCTCATCAGTGTGTGGTTTGCAGTTCATACAGTCTTGTGAAACTCTGGCAAATGATTTGTAATTGGGTACTTGAAGTTTTGAAGTAAAGGAGTTTTTAAATTTGAATCTTGACAAACTATTTTCCCAAGTGTTTGTTTCCCCATCTGCAAAATAAGAATAATGCATAGCTTATGTGATTGTTGTAAGAATCAAAGGCAATAATGAATTTAAGTGCTGAGCAACACAGGGGTCAATAAATGGAAGCTGTTGTGTGAAAATTTTCAAATAGATCTCGTGGCTAAAATGGAGTGGGCCTTTGCTTGAGTTTGGTAGGCTTTAGATTCTTCAGTTTTGTCAAAGGAAGCCCAACCAGACATATCTGCCAGTTCATGAGCTATGGCTGACAGATAGGAAATCACAAATACCAGATGGGTGCATGCATGTGTGTAAGTCTGTGCATGTGTCTGTACTCCAAGAATTCATGTTCCTTTTTCACTATTTTTACCTACAACTATTATTTAACTTATTGAGTCCCCCGCCCACACAAAAAAGGTTTTAAGGCATTGCATCTTACCAGTCCTTTTGTTTATACAAAAGTAAACAATCTTGAAGGTGAGACTGTCTCAGTTACAAATTTCATGTTCAAATTGCATTTCTGTAATTTTGGTTTGATATATCATTTCAAGTTTCAATCAAGTAAGTGAATATTATGTGCATTAGAAAACAGTGATATCTGTTTTATATCTAATATCTCATTTCCCCCTTACTTTATGCAGAATGTTAACTCTTGTGAATGATGAGTCCACTTTTTAGTCATTTATGAATAAGAATATGTAACGAGTTGTTAAAGCTACACCAATGACAAGCTGTACAGCTTAGTTTGAGTAGAAATATTTGGAGACATTTGAGTGAGATTGCATTCCCATAATTGTTAGCTAAATTTAAGAATCCAGGTGTTTTCCGTTTCAAACAGGATTTGGTTTACAAATATGTTTTTAAAAGTGTTAACTGGGAGCTGGAGTTTCGAGAACTAAAGTTCTACAATCCTCCACTCTTCTTTTGCGCAGTGCTTAAACTTTCCTTCCTGATTTTTCCTAACTGCTAGTTTTATGTAAAGAGACCTGCAAGTCACAGGGAGTAGGAGTACAAAGATAGTCTTTTACAACGGAGAGGATTTATTTTTGTGCGTTCTCGTTATTCATTTGTCCTTCATAAAGGTCAACTAGTTAACTGCTTTGAAAAAACGTATATTAAAACTTTTAGGACCAGAAAGGGTCTCACGAAAGTAATTTCTAGGCTTTTGGTCACTTTCCTAAGAGCGTGCGCCCGCGCAGGCGCTCTGCTTCTCCCTCCACCCCTCGCCCAAGTCCGCATATTGATGACATCATCGGCCCGCCTCCACACTCGGCCTCGGGGCCGGCGGAGGAGCCAAGACCTGGCTTCGGCGTCGCAGAGAGGGGGCGGGGCCACCTCGTGCCACTACGCATGCGCGCCGGGAATGGCGACGGCGCTTCTTTCTTTGCCGCTCTCCCCAGCTCTCCCCGGCCGGGGGGGCTGAGTGCCCTCCCCCTTTCCTCTCCGCCCCTCCCCTCGCCCCCCCCCGCCCAGCGGGGCTTCTAACTGACAGTTGTCGCCGGCCCGGTCAGTGCGCCGCCTCCTCCTGCCCAGGTCCCCCGCAGGTAGACAGGGTCGGGAGGGGGTGTGAGGGAGAAGGAGGAGCCGGAGCCGCGGCGGCCCGGTGCTGCGGCCCGCTCGGGAAGGAGTAGCGCCCTCTTCCTCCTCGCCCCCTCCCAGCGCCCCGTCGGCCCGGGAGGGGGTGGGGCGCCGAGGTCCCGGCGGCCCGGCCGGTGAGCGGGCGGGCGGAGGGTGAAGCCGGCGCGGGCCTCGCGCCGCCGCGGGGAGGGGAGAGGAGGGCACCTAGGCTCTCCTCTCCCCCCCTCCCCCGCGCGCCATGTAACCCCGCCCCGCGGGCGCGAGCCTGAGACCCCCGCGCGCGCGGGTCCCGGCCGGCGACTGGAGAGCAAGGCCCGATGCGGCAGGGGCTGCGCGGCGGCGCCTCGGCTCTCTGAGGAGGCGGCCGGCGCTCACGCGTCTCCCGGCGCCTCGAGCGGTCGTTCCTCACCGCCCAGCCTGGGCCTGCCGGGGGACATGAGCGAACCGGGGACGCCGGGGGAGATGGAGCGGGACGCGGAGGAGGAGCGGCCGCCACCGACGACCCGGGAAGGGAAGGAGGAGGAGGAGGTGGTGGCAGCGGCGGCCCGGGCCTCGGAGCTGAACCGCAGGAGGAGTGCCTCCTCGTTGGACGACGACGACGACGACGAGGAGGTGGCGGAGGCGACGGTGGTCGCGGGCGGTGGCTGCAGGGAGCAGGACCTGACCTACGAGCTGCAGCAGGGCTACCGCATCCTGGGCGAGTTCCTGCAGGAGAAGCACCGCGGCCTCACCGCCCCTTTCCTGCAGCCCTTGGGGGGCGTTGCCGCCGGGGAAGAAGAGGTGGCCGAAGGGCGGCGCGCCGGGGGCCGGGGCGGTCGCGTCGTCCCGCCGCAGCCGGGCCAGGGCATGTGTCTGTTGAAGATGGAGGAGAAGTTCTCCAGCGGCCAGTACAGGGGCATCACCGAGTTTGTGGCGGACTTCAGGTTGATGCTGGAGACGTGCTACCGTCTGCACGGAGTCGACCACTGGATCTCCAAACAGGGCCAGAAGCTGGAGATGTTGCTGGAGCAGAAGTTGGCCCTTCTCTCTCGGTAAGCGAGCCGGGTCCCCAGTGGGACTGACAGACAGACACAAACACACCCGCACACGTGTCCGAGGAGGGGCTGGGCCAGGGCCTGGGGGGCGGCGCTGATAGGTGCTGAGTTGGTGCTGGCACCTCGGGAGGAGGAGCAGCGCTGGGCGAGGAACCGGAGGGGTGTGAGGGGCATGGCTCCAAGGGCGAGTGCGTCCACGGAGGAGCCCAGAACTCCCGAGGACATTAGAGAGTTTCCGGAAGTTAAGAGTCGCACGAGTAGGCAGAGGGAAAGCCTTTTGTAGGATGGAGGTTGAACCCGCAACTTGTAGACATTTTTAGCATGGCGTCTAAAACAGCATGTAGGGCGAAAAACCTTTAGAAAGTAATTTTGGCTCGTAGAAAGATGATCGCTTAAAATTTTTATCTTCTACCAGTTTCAGCCATTGGAAATTTAGTGTTATTAGGTGTTTGTTTCGTCTGAGGAAGTTAAATTTTTGCAGTGACACGAAATGAATGCATCAACACAACATCTTTCATAGGTTTAGACTTGTACTGTGTGTGTGTCTGTCTGTCTGTCTTTTCTTCCAGTGCTAGATAAAAGAAAGGGTTTCAAACATACCAGACAAGCAATCTACCACTAATTAAGTATAGAGCCTTAGAAATTTTTTATTCTACTAGGAATTATAGGTAGTTCAAATTGTACCATCGTTTTGATATACATCATCTATATCCTCATCTTCCCCCTTTTAGAAAGAGAAAATAAGTTAACATAGGACCCTAAAATTGAACAATATAGACGTGAGCTCTGTTAATTAAAAATTTTCAGTAATAGAAACGTCTTTAAATATTAGTATTAATAAAGGTGGAATAATATATTGCCAAGATTTTTCTTACTTTCTGTGTGTGAGAGAGTGTGTATATGCGGTTGAGTGTGTGGGAGCATGATCAGGAAGTGGAAGCTAGGAGCAAGTGTCTAGTGTGTGCTGCTACTCTCCACCTTTTCCCGTGTGGCGTGGCTCCTCCCTAAATGTGAGACTTGCATTTTCTTAGGGATTGGAAGCCAGCAATACCCAGCTAGCCTCCTGTCTTCATCTCCTGTGGAGCTGGGCTTATGGGCTTGTTCTGTGGTAATGGGATCTGAACTAATCGAATGGATCGTCTTGATTCGGTGTCAAGGGTTGGTTAACTACTGAACCATCTATCTCTCTAGTCCTCAGAATAGGAGTTTGGCTATTTATTAGCTGAATGAACTTGACTGATTTGACTTTTTTGGCCTATTTCCTTGCCTGTAAAATGGGAACAGTATCATCTCATCTACTTCAAAAAATTGCTATGAGAACTAAATAGTTATTTTTTAAAAACAAAGTCAATACCGTTGGTCATGTAACTCAATGTATTAATCACAGTAGTGCAGTAAAATGAATATTATCTCAAATCTGGACCTGGGCATTGCATATATGTAAAATAATCTATTCTTCATTTGTCTCTCGCTGCTCATATACTAATTCCAAATCTGTTGCTGACTAATTTCATTAAAAGAGTAATATAGTGAGTGCTTAAGTCACTAGAAGGCAAATTCCCTTTAAACAAACTAAAGATGTTTTTGCATTCTTCAATAAAATAGAATTATTTGGGACTAGGTTAACTATTTGCAAATAGCTATAGATTATCTTAATATGTTTATTTGGTGATGGATATTTCTTACTGTGTTTGTAGCTTACCTTTACAGAGCATTGAGGTGTGGCAGAGATGGTACATATGAAAAGCCAGTTATTCACGTGTCGTCATTTTATAAAGAAAGCTTTTTTAAAACATTTTATTTTTAAGTGTGTATGTGTGGGTGTGTATGCGCGCGCGTGTGCACACATGTAGTGGGGTGCTAATGTGCATGTGAATGCAGCTGCCCTTAGAGACCAGAAGAGTTTGTCAGACCCTCTAGAGCTCAAGTTACAGGTGGTTTGAGAGCCCAGCCACCAGAAGTGAGTGCTAGGAATCCAACTCTGGTCCTCTGGGAGAGCAGTAAGTTCTCTTAACCATCTGAGCCATCTCTCTGGTCCCACATGTCATTATTTTTAAATAGCTAAATATACTAAAAACTGATGTCACAGGATTTTAAACACAGAAGGAACCTTAGCATTCTTGTAGTCCATCTAGTTTACAGATGGAGAAACAGTCATGTAAAATGAGATAAAATAGCTATATAGAAGTTCTAGAAAGTAACATAGATATAACTAGACTGTAGATATTTTCAAAGTTACTGTGCATAAGAAATCTTTTCCTTTAAAAGGACAAGTTATTTTCTTTTTCATAAAAATTTACAAATATCATTATGCCTAGTGACTTATGCTCAGAAATAATCCTATGTGATCAATAGTGTCTACACTTAGAAGTTAACCTTACAATGTTGTAAAGTTAATAATAATATGTAGCTCTGATTTTTTAGGCCAAAAGAAATAAAAGTTGCATTAGTAGTAAAAGTAATTTGATAGTCTCAAGTAGATAGTTTTGAGTCTCTCATGTTTTTGTACCAGTATACATATATTTGATGTATGCAAACATTTTGAAAGTGCTAGACTATATTTGTAGATACAAAAAATTCTTATATATTAGCTTAAAATATGAGTCATAACTGAGTAAGTGTTTTGAGTGGGCAGAACTTGATGAAAGCTACAGCTGCTGGAATATAAGTTAGATAAATAAATGTACTGGGGCAGTGTTCTACAGACTTCTTGTGTGTTTCAGGAAATAGATGACTTTGTAACTGTTTTAAAGTGATGTGTGCTATGTTTGTAATTAAGCCAGCATCACAGATTGTTTTCATTTGTCTTCTGATGTGTATTTCTGAGACACCTAGTTAACTATTGTTTTTAAATGGTAAAGATTACTTTAAAGGTGCTGCATATATGAAGCTGACAAGAAGGCTCAGTGGGTAAAGGCAGCTGCTGCCAAGCCTGAGAACATGAATTTAATCCCTGGAACTTGTGGTAGAGGGAGAGAATAGATTCCTGAAAGTTGTCCTCTTTCACTTGTGGGGACACACACACATCCTCCAAAAATAAATATAAAAAAAGAAAAAAGAAACCTTTTTTTTTTTTTGAGCTGCTACACATACTGTTGAGCTTTCCATTAAGCATTCGATGAGGTAGAATAGGTAAAGAGGATGCCACATTATCATTAGAGGACAGCTTAGTGGTACTGGTGCTAGGAACGTGTATAACAAAACTCAGTTTCTTCATCCATACAGCAAAAATGTTAGACTAGCTTAGTTGGTGGTACAAATATTTCTTAATTTTGCCGGGCGGTGGTGGCACACGCCTTTAATCCCAGCACTTGGGAGGCAGAGGCAGGCGGATCTCTGTGAGTTCGAGACCAGCCTGGTCTACAAGAGCTAGTTCCAGGACAGGCTCCAAAACCACAGAGAAACCCTGTCTCGAAAAATCAAAAAAAAAACAAAACAAATATTTCTTAATTTTTTAAGATTTATTTATTTATTTATTATGTATTCAACATTCTGCCTCCATGTATGCCTTCACGCCAGAAGAGGGCACCAGATCTCATTACAGATGGTTGTGAGCCACCATGTGGTTGCTGGGAATTGAACTCAGGACCTCTGGAAGAGCAGTCAGTGCTCTTAACCACTGAGCCATCTCTCCAGCTCCTACAAATATTTCTTTAGTGGAGTTAGGCATTGTCCTTGAAATGAAAACATCAAAGCAGAGAGTGGCTTTGCTCACTTTTAATCCCAGCACCAAGAGGCAGACAGGTGGATCTCTGTGAGTTTGAAGCCAGACTAGTCTACAAAGCAAGTTCCAGAACAGTTAGGGTTACTCTGAAAAACCCTGTATCAAAAAAACCAACCGGGGGGGGGGAATGAAAATATTAATTCTTTGCCTCCAAGTGGTATGGAAACATTTAAAATAATACTTGTATTATTATAATACTTGTATAATGGCTATACAGAACAGAAATCTAAAGGAAATTGAATTAAAGCTAAGGGAGAGTAGGATGGCAAGTGAGGGGGAGAGAAGTTTAAAGCTGCTAGAGGGGTACACTTGAACTGATCCTTAAAGGAGCTGAATTATGCTCTTGGATTTTTCAGGAGTTATATGGGGACATTCCAGTACACTACAGTGAATGCAAGGCGTGAAACAAATTTCTAGAAAGCACAAATTATTCTGTATGCTTTAGTAGGGGTCTAAATCATATCTATGCTGCAGGAAGCTATGTAGAATCTAGGATGGGAAGAAAATATTAGAACCTAAGTAGACTCTTGTTTTGGCTTGTATCTTTGTGGCTTTTATAGTAGTGCTAAATATAGAAACCTATAAACAACATTTGTATATGTTATTGAATTGTTTCTTTCAGAACTAGGATGGAGGCTTAGGTCTTGTTCTTTCAATTTCCAAAACCTAATTAAATGCTTGCATACATTCTGAATTGAGCTACAGATGTGTATATTTTTCCCCTAAAGTGACACCATATTTTTGAAAGACACAACATAATTTTTTAAGTAATTAATTTTAAAACTGTAATTTATACCACTTGTCTTCGTTTCTGTTGCTGTGTTAAAACATCGTGACCAATAGCAACTTGGGGAGAAAAGGTTTTATTTCATCTTACAGTTCCATAGTACACTCTGTCACTGAGGGAAGTCAGGGCAGGAACTCAAACAAGGCAGGAACTGAGGGAGAAGGCAGAGAGGAGTGCTGCATACCTACTTGCTCTCCATAGCTTGCTCAGCCAGCCTTTTTATACCTTCCAGGACCTTCTGCTCAGGGTGTCATTGCCCACAGTGAGCTGGTTTCTCTCACATCAATCATCAGGCCAGGTTAGTGGGGGAATTTTCTAAACTCATGTTCCCATTTCTAAAATGATACTAGCTTATGTCAAGTTGACAATTAGCCAGGATTCTTTCCCTCCCTTTGGGCTTTCTTCTCTTTAGGCAATGTGTGTATTTAGAAGGAATATCATTTATCATTTAAGGCAACCGAGAAACCCTAGTTAGCATTACAAATAGGGATTAAGCTCAGCGTGGTCATGCATAACCACACCTTCAATCCCAGAATTCAAGAGTTAGAGGATGGCCTGCTTTTATATACGTCTGTCGGTCTGTCTGTCTATTTATATTGAGATCTATCTATCGATCGATCTGTCTATCTGCCTGCCTGCCTGCCTGCCTACCTTCCTATCTATCTATCTATCTATCTATCTATCTATCTATCTATCTATCTATCTATCTATCTATCTATCTATCTATCATGAGATCCCTGTAGGCCAACTGGAGCTACATAGTGAGACCTTGTCTTACAAAAATAAAAACCAGAAATGGAGTAAAGTTATGTAAGTGGAAAGGAATAGAATAGATTGTAATAGGAAATTATGTATACAAGAAAATAGACTGAGAGCTGCTTCAGCACTTAAGAGCACTTGCTGATCTTCCAGAGGGCCTTATTTCACATCCTAGCATGTATGTCAAGAGACTCATAGGTGATCTAGACAGGTACACACAACCACACACACTCGCACACACAAAATCTTTTAAAAGAAAAATTTAGAAAAATGACAAATTTTAAGAAATTGATCAATGGAGGTATTTTTGAAGGTTTTAAGAATATTTGCATGGGCCTGAAAAGATGGTTCAGTGGTTAAGAGGACTGACTGTTCTTCCAGAGGACCCAGGTTCAATTCCTAGCCCCCACATGGCAGCTTAAAAGTGTCTGTAATTCCAGTTCCATGGCATCAACATGCTCACACAGACAAAACAGCAGTGTACATAAAGTTAAAAATAAGTAAATCATTTTTAAAAGAAGAAAAGAAAAGCCGGGCTGTGGTAGCGCACGCCTTTAATCCCAGCACTCAGGAGGCAGAGGCAGGTGGATCTTTGTGAGTTTGAGGCCAGCCTGGGCTACAAGAGCTAGTTCCAGGACAGGCTCCAAAGCTACAGAGAAACCCTGTCTCAAAAAACAAAACAAAACAAAACAAAAAAAAGAATATAAAAAGAATATTTTCACATATAGTCCAAGAATAGCTTTTTCTAGTTTTAAAAGGTTGATGTTATAAAATATCCATCATTGATAACACTAATGAAGGTGAATTAAGATTTTTTTGCATTTGGACATTTCAGATATTTTGATGAAAATAATCAAATGATTATTAAAATGATACATATATGTGTTAAAATATCTCTTAAAACTGGTTCTCAACCGTCCTAATGCTTTAGTTCAGTTTTACTTTTGTGGTGACTCCCAACTATAAAATTATTTTTACGGATACTTCATAACAGTAATTTCTCTACTGTTATGAATCCTAATGTTATTACTATATGTGTTTTCCAGTGGTCTGTGAAAGGGTCATTCGACATCCCCCGAGGGGTCGAGACCCACAGGTAGAGAAATGCTGTCTTAAAATAGAGCTGAAGGTTGGTTTAGAAATTTCTTTTTAATTGGCAAAAAATGTTTTCTTTGGAAACAGAAATATAGAAGAATCATTATAATGGACAAAAGCCTCAAAATTTTAAAAATCAAGATGTCTAAGTGCAAGTAGTAATTGAATCAAAGTGAATTCTGTAGACTGATTTTAATACTGTCCTAAGTCAAGTTTGAGGTTTGGTTGTTTTGACTAAGGTCGAAATTTAGAAATTGGTTGAAAATTTTGACAAGAGGCTTGTTTTGAATAGTCCCACCAAGTTTTGTCATTCTCTTTTATGAAAAAGTAAAAGGTTTATAGGAGCTCAAGAGAACTCAAAGTATAGAACTCCTTTTTATATATATTTAAACATTGGAGACTTTTGCCCTTTAGTGATAGAATCTGGACTTTCCTCTTGTTCAGAACTATAGAATATTAAGAGTTTGATATTGCATGTAATTCTATTATAATTGCCATTTGTTTTAGAATAGTTTTATTCAGAAAAGGCCTTGAAAATGTTTAAATGTGGGATGAAAATAGAATTCAGTAAGACATTTATTGATCACTTCTTTTGTTCTAGGATTTGAGATCACTCCCTCTTTCCAAAAGATTTAAAAACACATGCCCAGGTGTGGTAAAAGGTAAAGCCTACTCTGTGATTACAAAACAGCTCCATTGACGGAACACTTAGATGGCATAATGCTATATGCACAGCCCTCATGCAGTTGGCACGTCGCTCACTTTGTTTTTTTCTCAAGGGTCCAAAAGGCTTAAGACAATTACAGGAGGACTCCCCTCCTGGAAGAGAGTCTGTCTAGACCTTATCTACCTCAACTTGAGAAAAGCAATTTCTTGATGGAGGTTGATTGGTAAATCTTGGCTTAGTTTGTAAATAAAGTACTCTCTGTGTTGTGTTCCACGGGCGCATACTTTAGGATTACTGTGGTCAGCTATGTTCTAGAGTATTAGAGGTATGTAGAGGTAGTATAACTGGTATGGGGCAGGGGTGAAGTTTAAAATATCTTTCTATATTTTATTCAAGACATTGTAGTTTTGAGCTAGATGAAATTTATCTCATTTAAGTATTTGAACAGTACTAGATGATGCATAAAATCCTCTAGATATATTGGTAAGCATTGTCTTGTTCCTTCAAGGAGATATGTGAAGAAATCACATAGATCTGGAGATAGGAGAGTACAGTATTGGGCAAGGATACCAAATCAAAGCTTCATATGAGAATTGATTTTCTTTATCAGTTTTTTGGGAGAGAAAAAATTGTGGAAGATTGTGATTTAAATGAATGTACCATATATTAAAAACTGGACAGCTTGATAGGAGGCTGCTAGTGAGTCTAGAAAGAGCATATTAGAGTACCAATAAAAGGTATTATTTTCAGTACTGTAAACTTTATTGTCTAGAGTTTCTGTTTCACTTGAAAATATTGTAGATCTCATATAATAAAATTGCCTTGGTAGAGCAGTGTTTCTTTACTTTCTAGCCTATTAGTATGTTTGTTTAAAATTCTTATTAAATTACCTAATGTTTGTTTGTTTTGCTTTAGTTGGGAAAGACTAATAAATGTCAGTGGTAGGTAATATTATCTACCCAAACCTTTGGCTGTATCATCTTTCACCTAAGATTTGTAAAAGTTCTAGAATTATTCATGCTTAGGTCTCAAGATATTGGGTATTATTACTTTGAAACAAGAAAAATCAGCAAAATAATAATTGTGGTTATTGCCAAGTAAGAAAGTTACTAGATTTATCTACCCACCCTCTTTCTTTTTCTTTCCATAGTCTCCCAAATGTCCTAAACTGACCTTGAATTCATTGTGTCGTCTCACAACACACCCAGTTTATGTAGTGCTGGGGTTTGTGTATGTTAGGCAGGCACTATGCCAACTGAACTACATCCTTAGCTCCTCTTAAAAACTTAAAAACGTGTATTTATAATTTTGACTCAACTATATAGGTAAAACGTAGTGTTGAATGTGAATAATCAGGGCAGTGATATATGTATGTATTTGTGACTACATAGTAGAACTGTGGATATTTAATCTGTCTTTTTACTCTTAATTTTTCTGCAAAGGCAAGTATTACAGTTTTGTTTTAATTTTACTCAAAATAAAGTTTTCTAGATGTTTTAAAATTTTAGAATAGCTAGTAGGGCTAGAAAGAGGGCTCATCTGTTAAAGACTAGGCTCATAACCAAAAATAGAATAGCTAGTACTAAGGTAGAATCCGTATTTTACTGTCTAAAGCTTTTGGGCCCAGACATCCAAAAGCATTTTCATATAGAAATATCTTTTCTGATAGTATTTTATGCCTTTACAAATGTTAGTGAATGAGTCTTAGAGTCCACATTTGCTCATTTGATATGGGATCCACTAAAATATTAAAAAGTAGTGAATGTAGAAGATAAAACAGCTTCCTCTTATAAATGTTGCTGATCTGTGAGGTTGGTCTTTTGTGTTAACAATCAGTGAAAAGCGGTGCTAAGAGATAAAATGCAGAAAGTGTTTGAAGTGGTGATTTAGAGCATGAAATATGCTTGGGATCTTCTTTTCCCAAAGGATAGCCTTCTTCAGATACATCCCGTTTGTTAAGGATGAATTTGTAAAGACTACAGACTTAGTTTGCAAAAGCTTGAAGGTTAGTTATGTTAGCAACTGAAAAAGATTCTCATCCAACCCAGTCTAACAAAGACGAGTTATCATGTGATTTTTTTTTTGTATGTAGAATGGTGGGGGACGTATCATGAAAGTAAAAGTTGGATTATTAGGCATGTAAAAGGGTAGAAATGGAGAGTCAAAGATGATGGGATGGACTTGAGCAAGTACACCATATTCATATATGGAAATGTCACAATGAAACTCCCTTGTACAATTAATATATGCTAACAAAAATAATTTTTAAGAGGAAAAAAATTGGGGTGGAGAGATGGCTCAGTCAGTAAATGCCTTCCCTGGAAGGACACATGAGGACCTGAATTTGGATCTTCAATGCTTTTGTAAAGGCTGGATATGATGTCACAGGGAGGGAGGGAGGGAGGGAGGGAGGGAAGGAGGAAGGGAGGGACGGACGGACGGACGGATGGACAGACGGACACAGAGAGGCAGGCAGGTCCTCAGGACTTTCTGGCTAGCCAGTGTAGCCAATTGGTAAGCTCTGGGTTCAGGGAGAGTGCCTGCCTCAAAACAGAAGGTAGAAAGGGTTGGAGAGATGGCTTGGTGGTTAAAATCACCCAGAGAACCCAGGTTTGATCCCAAGCACCTTCATGATGGTTCTGCAAGCATCTCTAACTCTAGCTCCAGAAGATCCAATGTTCTTTCATGGTTTTCATGGGCTCCAGGTCTGCACATTTTGCACAACACGCATGCAGGTAAAACAGTTATAGACATAAAATAAAGTAAGTCTTACTAAAATAGTAAAACGAGGAGTTATGGAGAAGGACAGCCAGCCTTGCTCTCTGGCCTACATATGCATGTCTGCACTAACTCATACATATGCACAAACACGCACACATATACTATTTCTTTAAAGGAAGAAATTACAGTTTACTAGCATATGACTTTTGTAGTAGTATATGTTCTCAGCCTTTTTGGTTGACATTAAAAAAACTTTTCCACAAAATATGTACTCAGAACACTAATTTCCCAGGAGCATCTTATGTTTTGTCTTTATTTTTTATATTTATTTCTTACTACATCTATTTATTTGTATGTTTATGTGTATTTGTGCATACATACACAGCAATAAGCTTTTAGAGGTCAGAGAACAGCTTGAGGAAGTCAGCTCTTTTTTATTATGTGTGTCTTAAGAATCAGTCTCAGGTCATCAGACTTACCTGCCAAACAGTCTTACTGGCTCATATTTTTGTTTTTAAATTGCCTTCAGACAGGCCTGATTACCTAGGCCTATAAATTCCAGCACCTGGAAGGTCAAATAGACTAAGCTGTTCAAGGCCTGCTAGGCTCTATGAGACCCTACGCTGAAAAAAAAAAAACTGAAACAAAATACTATACCAGATGTGGTGGAGCATACTTTAGATTGTAGTGCTTGATCGTGGAGGCAGGCAAAAAAATCCAAAAATCTATAAAACAAAAATTTCCTTTAGAAATAGTGCTAAATAAATAATTACTAGAAAGACAATTCAGAGTATTTTCTCAGGTTTGTCCTAAAAAGGAAGAGTCCACATCATTTCATATAGAATGCAACAGGCTGTTTAAAACTCTCATTGCATACTTTTCTGCTACAGTTACAAAAACATTTTTCAAATATCTGGATATTTTATATTTGAAGATGAATATATTAGAAAATAACAAAGCTGAAGACATGTTTAATACTTGCTGTGAATATTTGTGTTTGTACTTGGAATATACTACAAATACATTCGTTCGTGACTCCCTTATTTTCCTTTCTGATATTGCCTTATCTAGAATTTCCTAACCGTTCTTTCTTAATAATTTTCTTCTTCCGGGTCATTATCACCTTTAAAGTGCTTTGTTCTTAATAGGTTTTTATTTTGTTTCATTTTGCAACCTAACACATAATGCGTATGTGTTCAGTTTGTTATGAATAAGCTGTTTCTCTATAATCTATTTCTTTCCTCTCAGTAGAATATAAACTGTGAATACAGGGACATTTTCTACTTGGTTTGCTGCTACTTAACTTTTGTGAATATCACTTGAAATTAAAAAGTAGGTACCTCTTTAAGAACAAAGGAATTCTGTGATTACTTTTTAGGTTGAAAAGAGGCTCCATAAGCTTCCATATGAGGGAGACCTCAAGGAATGGATGCAGTTTTAGAAACCTTATAAAATTTAAGTTTGAGGTTAGGTCTGCCTGGACAGTTGAGTGAGACCCTACCTGGGATGGTTGGGGTAGCAAGTGATACTGAATTTGTCTTCTTTGTACAAGTGCTGGTGGATTCAGCTGTCCATACTACAGAAAGACAATGAGAGGGAGAAATAACTGTGTATATAATAAAATGTAGCATGAACTGGAGGTGGTGGTGGTATTGCTTTTAATACCAGCACTTTAGAGATAGAAGCAGAAGGATCTTAAGCTTGATGCCAGCATGAGCTATGCAGTGAGACACTATCTTAAAAAGAGAAGAAAAAGAAAGTAGAGGATGGTTAATGTGGGCTAGAGTCTAGACTGAATAAAAAGGAGAAAATGAGCTGAAGTAGCACTCGTTTCTCCCTGCATCCTGACTGTGGATCCAGTGTGACCTGGCCTGCCTTGATAGACTGTTTCTTCAAACTGTGAGCCAGATATCTCTCATTTCATTAAAGTGCGCTTGCCAGGGATTTCCTCACATGAATAAGAAAAGTAACTGATAGAGCTGCTAAGAAAGGAAAGAAAACCACTTTGACTGAGTCAGCCCGACTCATTACAAACTAAGGTGATTCCATCAGTCATGCCATGATGATTTTGAAAGAATTAAAACTATACCTTACAATTTTTTGATATTTTATGCCATATAAAATTAGCTAGTTTTTTTTAAAGAGTTTTCACTACTTCATTCTAATTTGTAACAGTACTCTCATGGCTAGTTTATCAGTCTAGGGCAGCGGTTCTCAACCTTCCTAATACCGTGACCCTTTAATACAGTTCCTCATTTAGGTGACCCCAGCCATAAAATTATTTTCATTACTACTTCAAAACTGTAATTTTGCTGCTGTTATGAATTGTAATGTAAACGTCTGATACGCAGGCTATCTGATATGCAAACCCTGAGAAAGTCATTTGATTCCCAAAGGGGTTGTGACGCACAAGTTGAGAACCACTGGCCTAGAGCAAGCAATAAAAAAAGAGCCTGATATTCATCAGTATGGCTATAGGATAGGGTCATTTCAGGTTCCCTATCCTCAGCTGCCCAAGGAGCTAACTGGGGACATCGCCCTGGGCACCTGGGAGCCCCTCTAGGTTCAAGTCTCTTGCCAACCCTAAGATGGCTCCCTTAATTAAGTTATGTGATTCCCTGCTCCTCTATCCAACCTTCCTTTCTCCCAATCATCCCGTTTCCCCAAGTTCCCCCCATTCTCCCCTTCTTACTTTTCTCTCCCCATCTCCCCTTACCCCCGTCCCACCCCACCCCCAAGTTCCCAATTTTTTGCCCGGCAATCTTGCATATCACCATAGAACCTTCATCTGGCGATGGATGGAGATAGAGACAGAGACCCACACTGGAGCACTGGACTGAGCTCCCAAGGTCCCAATGAAGAGCAGAAGGAGGGAGAAGATGAGCAAGGAAGTCAGGACCACGAGGGGTGCACCCACCCACTGAGACAGTGGGGCTGATCTATTGGGAGCTCACCAAGGTCATCTGGACTGTGACTGAAAAAGCATGGGATAAAACCGGACTCTTTGAACATGGCGAACAATGAGGGCTGATGAGAAGCCAAAGACAATGGCACTGGATTTTGATCCTACTTCATGTTCTGGCTTTGTGGGAGCTTAGCCAGTTTGGATGTTCACCTTCCTAGACCTGGATGGAGGGGGGGAGGACCTTGGACTTTCCACAGGGCAGGGAATCCTGACTGCTCTTTGGACTGGAGAGGGAGAGGAGAGGAGTGGGGAGAGGAGGAGAAGAGTGGGAGGAGGGGGAAGGAAATGGGAGGCTGGGAGGAGGTGGGAATTTCTTTTTTTTTTTCTTTCAATAAAAAAAAAAGAAAGAAAAAGAGCCTGTCTTGGTTGCCTTTAATATACAAAATCCCAACAAACGTTTTGAAATACATTTTGACATAATGTTTTAACACTAGTTAACATTTATTATCACTGCTGCCTTGTTTGAAGGGCTTCACATACATTGTTATTCCCATAGCGCTTACGATACTTATTAAGAGGCCAGAGAAATGACTCAGACTAAAAGCACTAACTGCTTTTGCAGAGGATTCCAGTTCAGTTCCCAGCACCCACATCAGGTGACTCAAAACCGTCTGGAACTCTAGTTCTGGGGGATCCAGTACCACTGTCTGGCATCTTAGAGCATCTTAGAGCACTGACACACATATGGTACACATGAATACATGCAGGCTCTCACACACATATATAAAACAAAATCTTGAAAAAAGATAGTTATTGATTTCATGAGCTATTTTACAATTGGAAAAATTGGGGCACTAAAAGATTAGTTTGCCCAAACTAATTAGTGGCAGAACCTGGATATGACTGCAGGTGGTTTGGATTAAAAGCCAGCATTTAACCACTGGTCTGTATTGCCAAAAAATGTAGGGATTGAGAAAAGGGAGTCTTTTCTACTGAGACAGACTGGGAAGGAAAAGATTATAAGGAATGTCAAGGAACATAGGCCAGTTAGAGACCTAGGGCTGTAGGATTGACAGTGTTTGCGATATTACTTAAAAAATAACATAGGCAAGGTGTGGTGGCACATGCTTTTAATGCTAGCACTTCAGAGGCCAAGGGAAAGATCTCTGAGTTCGAGAGTAGCCTTCTGCTCTGTACATAGTGAGTTTTGGGCTAGCTAGAGTTACACAGTGAGACCATGTTTCAAAAAGCCAAGCCAACAGCTAAACATAAAACTAAGGAAATCTAAAGAAAGTGGTTGAAATATGTCTAATGTGTGTTGAATAATTGGCAATCCAGTGATTAATGTTTGCATTGTTAATTGTTTATTAATTTAAGAAGTAGCATGTGTATCTGCTAGCAAAAGCTAAATGGTATAAGAAGAAAGTACAGTTTTTCTAAGATGTCTCCCTGACTAGGGAGTTAAGTGCTTATTGTATAAGCAAATAACGTCAGCACCCACATAACAACTGGGTGTGACGATGTATTCCTGTAATCCTAGTATTGGGAAGCAGATATGGGAGGGTGCTGGGGAGCTCAACAGACCAACCAGTCTAGCCAGTTAGTGAGCTCCAGGTTCAGTGAGAGATCCTGTTTTAGAAAATAAAGAGGAGACAATTGTGAAATAGACCAGATGTCAGCTTCTGCCCTCCACAGCCCTCCACACAGGCATGGCACTTGCACAGGTATGTGTAGTGCGCACACATGCACTCTTAAAGAAGTAAATAAATAGTATCTTCCTTTACCAGTTAGAGGGGCTCTTCCTGATTTGAGACCACAATGGTATCTAATAACTGTTTCAGACATGTTCAAACCTGTATTTGTGGCTTGTTTTGTTATGGTAGTGGTTATGGTTTTACTGTTGATAAACTTGTGTAGCTGTGGCCAAAAAACCTTTGTTTTTCAAGTTTCTTTCCAGTTCATTTCCCTTATTAAAAAATACCAGTTCTGAGTTTGTGTATTTCTAATGTTGCCACTTAAGTTTAGGCCATTACCATTTTTTACCTGTAGTTTTCTAATTTCAGCTGTTTTCTTTGAGATCATTTTCTGCCATCAGCCATTTAAAAATATACATTAAGAGAAATCAATAAGTACTTTTACAGATAAATGCTTCACTGGCATTTTGAGTATATTAAAGAATTTACTCTGTTCTTCCTACATATCTGCCAGACCGCCAACACACTAACCTTTTCCACTTTCCATTATTCATTTGGTGTTTGGGGGAGTGTGCTCTGCTTCTAGAGTAGAGGTCAGGTGACAAGCTGGGGTTCTTTCTCTCCTTCCACCACATGAGTTCTGGGGATCAGACTTGGGTCATTAGGCTTGACAGCAAGCACTTGACATGCTGAGCCATCTCATCATCCCTAAACCATGGCCTTTGTACTTAGTCTTTATTTTGAACACATACTCTTAAGTTGTTTTTTACTATTTTGATTTGTTTTTTTGTATGTTTGGCTCCCCTGTTGCTTCCTCAGAGAAATTATTCTTGACTGAACCAAGAGTATATAACTTAGAAATTGTGTATATGTTTGCTTACTTTGATTTTATATATCTTTGCTATAGTAGTTGTACCAGTACTTAGCCACACTACCTATAAGCATTTTACTAATGTTGAATAAAAGCATAAATAAAATGAAATAAATTAATGAATATGTCTAGGATTTATTAGTCAAGAAATGAAGTTGAATTCCAGCAGTTTTGATATTCTCGTGTGTAGCCAGTTGTTGCAACATCACTTTTCTTCACTGATTTGAAATATTATCTTTATGATAACATCTGTAGTGTATTTTTAACTCTCCACTCTGTTGCTGATCTTTATTTGTTGATATATTTCTTTATTTGTGTGTGTGTGTGTGAGAGAGAGAGAGAGAGAGAGAATGAATATGTGTGTGTGTGTGAGAGAGAGAGAGAGAGAGAGAGAGAGAGAGAGAATGAATATATATACATACATGTGCACTCTGCTCTGCTCACATGTGTATGGAGGCCAGAGAACAACTTGGGTGTCATCCCGGGAACACTGCCCACCTTTTTTGAGACAGGCTTAGACTAGCTGACTAACAAGCCCCAGGGATCCTCCTGTCTTTACAGTATTGGGATTACAGGTATATATTGTCCCACCCAGATTTTCTTACCTGGGTTTTCATGATTGAACTAAGGCCCTCGTGTTTGTAAAGCAAGTGCTTTTTACTAATTGAGCCACTTCTTCAGCCCCTAAAATCCTTTACTATCTTGTAAAATGGGTCTTCTGCCAAGACAAGTTGATTGGTTTTTTTCCCCCTAAAGTTGCTTTTGTTCTGTTTTTCCATAGCAAGTGTATCTTTTTAGTAACTCAATGGATTCAGCTTTGTAAAAACTCCTGTTTTCGTTCATTGGCATAAGATACATATGAGAAAACTGTACAGATTACTGGTTTGTACAGAATAGAAATGATACGATTCACACTTGTGAAATGAAAGAGGAAACGAACAGTTGAGGTATTGGGTATTTTCTGTAGATATCACAATATTCAGTTGTCAGATCCTCTTAATTTCAATTTTGTTTTTAACTTTGCTAGGTTCCTTTCTTTGTTAGGACTTGTTACTTTGTTACATGTTGTCAAAGGCAAACCGTGGTAGCTTTTCCTCTTGTGTCTGTGTAATTATCTAAATCTGAAAGTTTCCCAAATTTGTAGTGTTTCTAAGCCATATTGCTGCTTGGTATATATAGAGAAGAGCCAGGGCCAGGATGATAAGGTATCTATCTACTTGTCTCAAGTATCTTTGAGATAGCACCAACATATTTGGGCAATGAGTTACTAACTCACTCAGTAATGAGCTTATTTATGTTCTGCCTACACTGAGATCTCTTGAATTTTTCTGTGTGGCAAGAAATAGCCCTAAGTAGTAGTAATATGTTTGGGAGAGCAGCCCTAGCTAACTAAAAACTAACTTGTCAAGGTTGGTAAGACGTTTTTCAAACACTTTTTTTTTTATAAAAGTAGAAACTTCTTTTTAACCAACAAATCTTAAATTGAAGTAAACAAAATCAAGACATAGATTTAATCTAAGAAAAATGTGTGGTTTGAAAAATTTAGAGTAGTCCATCTTCAGTTTAGAATAATATGTTTATTTATCTGCTGCTGTTTCAGAAAATGTCTAAGACTTAGAAATGTTTAGCTTCAAGGGTCTTTGCATTTAGTTCCTACTCAGGTTGTCTTGACTTTTACTAATGATTGATGCCTTCTTTCTCAATCTTTGGCTTTTACTTTGTTCTGTCTCAGTCCTATTTGGAAAATTAAGAGTTTAGATTATTTAACAGTTAAAACTTTTGGTCTCTTTTTTGCATTTTTAAATTATTCCTTAACCCATCTTTGCAGTGTTCTTTTGCTATTTTTTTTCTTGTATTTGTAGGTAATTCTTGTTGTTATGCCTTTAGAGTTTATATTTCTGTGTTTAGTCCTCTAGATACATTATTTATTTTCCATGGCATTCCTTACCATAAGATTCTTAAATCAGTATTTTAAGACTTCCTTCCCACCGGACAGTGGTGGCGCACGCCTTTAATCCCAGCACTCGGGAGGCAGAGGCAGGCGGATCTCTGTGAGTTCTAGGCCAGCCTGTTCTACAAGAGCTAGTGCCAGGACAGGCTCCAAAGCTACAGAGAAACCCTGTCTCGAAAAACTAAAAAAAAAAAACAAAAAAACAAAAAAAAACAACAAAAAAAACTTTTTCCCTTTTAAAAAAATAGTTTATTTCTGTTTACAGAACTTTTCTAGTTAGTTATACAACTGCTACCTCAAAACTGTTAACTATTTCTCACCCAAATCTCATTGTTTTCCTTTTGAACTTTCATATTTTTTTAGGTTTTTGTTGGTGTTGTCACCATTGTTTCAACCTGAATATATTTATCACCTTTGATATTTATGCCTTTAATTCCATATATATGAATTGTCAATATGTTCATTGTTAAATCTTAATTGTTTAGTAGACATCTGAATGCATTTGAATTGTATGGATGGATATTCCCTCTACTTTTCTATCCCCAAAAGTGTTAATTGTGTTAAGTTACAGTTAATGGTCTTGAGAAAAGAGCAACTAGATGATAGAGAGCTTGAATAAGGTAAACACTGAAAACTATTCCTTGAGTTTCATAGCAAGAACATTGGGAAGAATGGTTCAGTGGAGTATGCAGGTAGTTGCCATGTTATAATAGATTGAGGTGTGAACACAAGGACTTTTTGTGTTTAGGTTTGGATATTTTCAAGGGGAGTGGCTGTTTTTAATCAGACTTGGACATGATTTTATGCTAAAGGAGCACACAGAAGAATTCATGAAATACAGATACTGAAAACCTGTGCAACAATTGGTTTTGGAGCCGGGTGGTGGTGGCGCACGCCTTTAATCCCAGCACTCGGGAGGCAGAGGCAGGCGGATCTCTGTGAGTTCGAGACCAGCCTGGTCTACAAGAGCTAGTTCCAGGACAGGCTCCAAAACCACAGAGAAACCCTGTCTCGAAAAACCAAAAAAAAAAAAAAAAAAACAATTGGTTTTGGATCAGAGATATTTTCACTGAAACTTTAGGCATGCCTAAATTCAGATAGCCTTGGTTTTTCAAAAGCAGAAAATAATGAATATCTTACTTAAGAACTACCTTACTAAGTTGTAGTGTAATAGGATGGGTCTTTTACATATGATAGTGTTCAAAGTGTATTTTATGGAGAACAACAGAGATGATCTTAGTACAGATTGAACTCAGCTGTTAGTAGCTGGAGGAAAAGCTGTAAGGTTTTGTTTTGTTATCAGCAGTAGTGCTTCAGTAGTAGAAGTTTGAGCAGAGGGACTTTAAGCTAAGAGTTAAGAGAAGCTAGAATGCAAGGACAATAAGAAAAGTTGTTAATACATTTTGAGTTCCACCTTCTTTTCATGACTAGTGAAAAGAAGCTGAATTATGTTTGAGCAAATGAAAGTCAAGACAAGATACTACTTTGGTGAGCTGAGAATTTCAAGGGGAGTAGGAATAATGATTGAGGCAACAAAAGAGAAAGAACAAATAAGTAATAGTTTGTGATTAGTGCTTTCTTGCAGATTATTTTTTTCTGAAAAAAAAATCTTGGATATTAAGTAGCTTAAAGATGAAAGCAGTAGTCCCCAAACTTGGGTGTTTTATTTTTTAATTTTTAGTAAAAAATGAGTATATACTATAGTATGTTTATACTTATTTATAAATTGCATTTAAGAATTTCTAAACATTAATAATACAAAAATTTTACGAGAGCATTCTGATTTGTTTGTCAAGGTTTGGTTTAATATTTGACTGTTGAGATATTTGAAAGACTTCTATGCTAGGTTTATTTGGATACTGGATTTTGATGATTGGTGCAGCTCAGAACTCATAAAGATACTCATATTTAGAGTACACTGCCAGCCACAATGACTACATTGTTTATCTCTCAAATGTGCCTAAGTTTTTGTTGAAGTCCTAGTAAATTCTGTCTTTTCTAATTTCATTCAGTTGTTCTTGAAAACTAATACTCAGGTTGTGCTGTGCTGTTAGTCATCATATGCTTTTCCAAATGCAGTCTCCACCCTTGTATACTCTGCTCTGTGCCCCAGGAGGCTGATTTCTAAGGACTGCATCATCTGGTCTGCCTTGTCCCCTGACTTCTGATTGGGTTCAGCCAATGGAAGGCACTGACAGGAGGACCAAGAGGTAGGAGTATTTACTTTAACATCGTCCTCTTTCCTGACCGTCAGGTTGTCAGTAACTATGCTCAGTCATTGTGTGATTCTCTTCTTTAGTTATAGCTCTCTTGGTCTGGTAACTATTCCCCATTCCCTTCACTTCCTCTTTTAGGCTTATAGTTGGAATAACTCCTTGTGGTTGATCCAAGAACACTTCATCATTTCTTCCTATCTTCTCTTAGCCTTGCCTGCCATTTGTAAATAGTCCCTGCATCGATTATCACTCAGTCTTTTACATGGCCTTTCTTGCTAGGACCTTGGGGCTTATAGGGTTGTAGTTGAATTTTAATGTTGTTTTTTTTAAATGAACTGAGTTAACAAAGTGAAACTTTTCACTTAGAATATTAAATAAATTAGGTAATTTTATTTCTAGATTATAACTGTAGATTGTGTGTGTGTGTGTGTGTGTGTGTGTGTGTGTGTGTGTGTGTGTTGAGGATTGAACCCATGGCCTTGTGCATGCTAAATATGTTATCTACTTTTGAGCTCTACTTCCATACAAATAGTTGTACTATTAATGACATTCACATTGCTTTTAATAGTAACAACCAAAAAACCCTGACATGATAATGGAAATCTTCCTAAATACCTATTTTTAGTAGGCGGCAGTATCTGTTTGTATTGATTTTAAGTAAATATCAAGTATATTTTATATTAGTTTTAAGTATTGATTATTTAACATCAATTTGCTTCTTGTTGATACTTGTTTCAGTAATTGTAAGTAGAATTTTGCCTCTGAACTCTGAAATTCAGGATGTATTAGCATAGAAATTTTATGCCTTAAAGGAAAAAAAACAGAAATGATAACACAAACTCACCTATAATTATTGCTAAGGTTTTGTGTATAGTTGGCAGTATATTAACTTCAAACTACTGACACTGATTTCATAGGAAGAAAAGAACTTGGTTTCTTGTTGGTTTTATTTGTTTTTTAAGGGAAGGCTTACTTTAGTGTGTTTATATAGTCCTTGATTGTGTGACAATTCCTGTTTGGAAATGAGGTGAGATTTTATATTACTTTATGGTATTTTATTCTCTTATGAATAAAAACCAAATAACATGTTTAATCAGGACTCTTACTATAGGCAAATACATCGATTGGAGTTTTAAATATATTTGTAACTGAAAAATGTGAAACAATTTGGCTAATAGCCTTTCGAAGATATTTAAACATGTATTCACACAAATATATACACCTATTTATTATAGTTTACGGTCAGAAAGTGCAGTTAATAAGGGGAGAAAGGTCCTTATATTTCTGGCTCTTTCCTTCTGGTTGGGGAATAGATAATTATTTTTTTTAAATTGAAAATTTTTTCATACAATATATTCTGATCATATTCACCCCCTTCCAGATCTTCCCCACCTCCTACAAACCCAATTTTATGTTCTTTTCCCTCCCTTCCTCTTTAAAAAACAAAATCAAAAAACAGTACATACATACATAAAACACATATAAAAATAGAAACCAAATTATTCAAGCAAAAGACCATAATACAAAAAAATGCCCAAACAAAGCAAAATGAGACAAAAAGTCTTCAGAAAAAAATACTGTTGAATCTGTTTTGTGTTGTCCAGTTTCTCTTGGGCATGGAGCCTACCTTGAAGTGCTAGCAGATATCAATTGCAGATAGCTTCTTGATTGGGGATGGGAGCCCATTTTTCTCTCAGTGCTGGGACCCTGTCTGAATTGAGCCCATATGGGCTTTGTGTGTGCTTCCATAGTCTCTGAGTTTTTGTATTTTTCAGTCTTGTTGTGTCTGGAAGACACTGTTTCCTTGGAGTCATCCATCACCTCTGGCTCTTACAGTCTTTTCACCTCCATTTTGCATAGACCCTGAGCTTTTTCGGGAGATCGGGTGGGGGGAGGGTAGACAATTATTAAATAAATGCTAATTAGCACAGTGTGGTGATAAGTAAAATAAAGACAAAGAAATCAACATAAGGGCATAGAGTGCTAGGGAAGCTGTTATTAAACAAGACTTGGTGCCTTTGAAACTTGGTTCAAATGATAGACCTACATGTGAATATCTGTGGAAGAGTATGTTTATGGAAGAAGAATGGTGCACAAAGATGCTAGGGAAATAGATGTGTTGGTGTGGCTCCAGAATAGATGGAAGACTGACTAGAATGCAGAGAGCAAAAACTTAGAAATGCAAAGAGAGGCCTTAAGGAGGTAAGGACCATATCACACCAGGTCTTAGAGGTTAAAAGAATATCAGATGTGTTCTAAGAGGAGACAGCAAGGTAATGGCATACTCCAACTAGCTTTTGAAAGTATTGCACAGATTTGTGTATTGATAGAACAGAATGAAAGGAAAAAATGTTGTCATGAAGAATTTGTAGTAATTTAGGTTAAGAGTTTGGACTCATGTATACACAAGCACACATACTTCTAGATGCCGTTTATATTTGTGATGTTTGTAGGTTAAGTATTTTATTTAAAAACCTTTTTGCACAACATATAATAATGTCTTTTTATTGGGTACATATACACGTATCTGGTCTTTTTAGATGAATGGAACATTAACTAATGTAATTTGGCCCTTGGGGATGGCTCAGCAGGTAAAGGTACTTGCTACCAAGTTTAATAACCAGAGTTCCTTCCTTGGAACTCCCATGGTGGAAGGAAGGAACCAATTTTCTGAAGTTGTCCTCTGACCTCTACATATACCTGCCTGTGTACACAGACAATAAATAAATAAATAAATATAAAATTTTGTTTAGAGGCAGAAAGAATATACTGACACTTGAAAGCAGTCTCCTAATCGCTACAGACATAGTGACATGTTGCCCCCCCAGTACACAATAAAAGTAAATTAAAAAATTAATTTTTACAAAAGGGTAACAGTAGCCTAAAATAGCACAGCAAATGATGAACCAAATTCCTCACTGTTACAAAACTAATGTTCTTATCCTGTGAGGAGCGAAATCAGTTAGTGCCATCTCCTTGTAACAGAGAACAGAACAGTAGTTTAGTAGGCTTTATTCATGGGACCCAGATGCCAGTGAAGGTAAGAGTGGTAAGTTACCCTCATTTAGAATGGTAAACTGCTGTGGATACAATGCAAGAAGGGAGGGAATGGTGTATCTTACAGTGTTTTAAAGGGTTGTGTTTCAGTGAACTTTTTGACGCTTTTTAGGAAAATGGAAATATAGCCATAACCAATATTTAACTCATATAAATTCTTTTTGTGTGTGTGTGTGTGTGTGATTCGTTTAAACAGAGGGAATGTAGATTTATTAAGAAAAAGTAAGAAAAGAACATTTCAAGAGTGGGAGGGGCTCCAAGGGAGAAAAATCCTCATATAAATTATTATGCAGTATTTTGAGTGATTACCTTTAGAACTGACTTAAATTCGCCATTGTAGAAATAACATGAAATTTTCAGAGGATTTGGCATATTTTACAAAGGTCAAAATATGTTTCCTCTGAATTTTTTTTTTTTACAATTACCGTTTATATAATAGATACAGACCTAGAAATCAATAGTTAAGACTAGCCATTAAAACTTTGTAAGGTCAGTGTAATGTTTCCTTTTCTACTGTAAATATGTTTTTATTAACTTTTTTGCAATACTGTAGGTCAGTAATTGTGTCTTATGCTTGCTACCTCTGAGCTACATCCCTAGGTCTATTATAATAGATGTTTTTTTAAAATATTTATCCATTTATTATGGACACACTATTCTGTTTGCATATATGTCTGTAGGCCAGAAGAGGACACCAGACCTCATCACAGATGGTCTTGAGCCACCATGTGGTTGCTGGAAATCGAACTCGGGTCCTTTGGAAGAGCAGGCAATGCTCTTAACCACTAAGCCATCTCTCCAGCCCGTGTTTTTAATCATTTCAAATTCATTAAAGTGATTTGTTCACAATTAAGTGAACCTGCTGGGATACTACTTTTAAGTATTAGACCAGCATCTCAGTGAATTAATAAAAATATCATGAAGGACACATACACTGAGAATGAAGAGGAATTCTAGAATTCTAAATTCTGAATCTGTTCAGTCAGAAGGCAGATTACATTGTTCATTCTCTTTGTATTAATATTTTCTCTTTCATTAATATTGATAAGTAATTAATGTTACAGAGTTAGATCACTTGGTAAAAACACATTTAAGCAAACCTCTACTTTATCTGTTCAGAGTTTGTTATTACGAGGCGGCTGTTTTCCTTGGGCCTTATAATTTCTTTCTCTTGGGGCTCAATGTAATATAATTGCCAAATATTGTAATGCTGTCCTTGTTTATAATTTCCCCAAAGTGTTTATGTATCAAAATCTTCTTTCCCAAAATGTTTTCATATCATTGTACATTTTCTCATACATCAATAAACAGTGTACCTATTGCAAACAAAAACTTTCTATTGATTTTTTTTAATAGAATTAGTGTTGTTAGTTTTTAACTTGAATGCTTCATGCTTATGTTTTTTTTTTTAATGTAGAGGAGGGTTTCTCAATGAATTTTATATGAAAGAAGTTAGACTCTTATGTGGAACAGATAAAACTCTGGAACATGGCAAAGAAAGTTTTAACTAAGTGTTTTGTAGTAGTCAACAAAAGAAATTCTACTTAAGGTACTGGTGAAAGGGTGTGTTGATTATCCAGAAGATTTGACATGTGAATTGACTTATTCTTCTCCAAGGCACTTGAGAGAAAAGACAACGATAGCAGTTACATCTAGAGGCTATTATGGATTGGAGGAGGAGAAGGGAACTGCATGTACTTCAACAAGGCGCCGGTCAACACCTCGAAGTTTGGCAGGTTTGACAAGTGGAGTTTTTGAGTCTATAATGGTTCAAGTTTTGAGACAGGAAGAACAGCTGAGAGCAAAAGAAGAAAAAAGGTAAATGTTAAAATGTTAAATGTAGAGATTTCCAAGAATAGCTGCATTTATATGCCAGTATCACATTTTTGGTCCCGTTCTAGTAGTAGTCCATATTTAGTAGATTTAGTAGTAATGCACATCAACAAAGTATGGATTGTTAATGAATCACAGTGAAATTTTTTAAGTGTAGCTTTAAATTTTAAAACAAATTTTTTGACAATATACAAAAATAATTTTTATAAAAGATTTTCAAGTTTTCTAGAAATAGTCTCAGGGAACTTCAGATTATAGTAATTCCTATATGCACTTGTATTTTTAGAATAGAATCACATGCCATTAAATTATTACCAACTGCAGAAATAGTGATGTTCAAGAATGATATAGGGGCTGGAAGCACTTGCTGCTTCCACAGAAGATCCAGGTTCAATTCCCAGTACCCACATGGTAGCTTACAACTGTCTAACTCTAGTTCCGGGGAATTCAATGCCTTCTTCTGGCCATGCACATGGTAAACAGACAGACACACCTGGAGTCAAAAAAACCCAAACACATAAAATAAAAATTAAATTTAGATAAAAAATGACAGAAATACACCTCTGCCATTTCTTTTAGTAATATTATTACCTTCTTGGATAACTGTTTGATTTATATTCTTCAGAAAAGAGTCTTGTACTCAATTTATGGTACCTTTTTATGCCAATGAACATAGAGTGATGGCCTTATATAACATTTTTTTATGTAACAAAAGGAAAGTAGAGCCCCCAAGAGGTAAGTGAAACTCAAGTTTCTCTAATTTACTAGTGATTTTATACCAAATCAAATCTCAGACTATGCAAGGAACGTTTGCTGATATAATTAAGATTTCCTAATGCTAGTTGAAGGCAACTTAAAACATTTTGTTGCTCTTATATTAATAAATGTAACTTGCTTTGATAATTGTAGGGCTAAAACTCAGTCATGATGCTTTCAGCAATCATACTGTTTTCTTTCTTTCTTTCTTTCTTTCTTTTTTTTTTTTTTTTTTGGTTTTTCGAGACAGGGTTTCTCTGTAGCTTTGGTGCCTGTCCTGGAACTAGCTCTTGTAGAACAGGCTGGCCTCGAACTCACAGAGATCCACCTGCCTCTGCCTCCCAAGTGCTGGGATTAAAGGTGTGTGCCACCACCACCCGGCAGCAATCATACTTTTTATAGCTTTTATAGCAGTGATTAATTTGGGAAACAACTATGAAACACATTTTTCCCCTTGTTCAGTGCCTCAGTTTTTCTGCTGTAGGAAATGGGAATTTTGGAAAGAATTAAAATTAAACTGATAATAGTACATAATTGATTAGAATGGGAGGAACCAAAACATTGAAAGGCTGATGGAAGAAAATGCCTCCATTACTGCATCTCCATTACTAGTTACCACAAATAGATTGTTCGGGGAAGAGCTAGCAGAACTTATTCCTTGCTTGATAAAAGTAGAGCAAGGAAAGAATAAAAAAAAAATGGAGCTCAGCTGGGTGAGTTGGCCCTTACCTTTAATTCCAGTACTCAGGAGGTGAGGCGGGTGGCCCTCTGTGCGTTTGAAGCCAGTCGCAGGCAGTAGTAATGGCACTGTTATGATAGGAAGAGAACTTTGGGTGTAGTATTTATTGAGACTGAATTAGCTCTCAACATGTGAAGTCAGCTTTGTACCATGAGTCACAGAGGAAGTAGTTTGCCCAAAGTCACCCCATGCTACTAGGCAGTACACCACCCTATGATGTTTAAAACCGCTAAAATAGTAAAGAAAGTGGTAAGCTTGAAAATTTGAGCTGAAAGGGAAGGAACAGTAGTGAACTTGTCTAAAAATAAAGGAATTGAAATGATGATAAATGTTGAAGCATCCAAGTGTGATTGTATAGTGGGAAACTAGAATAGTCCCAAATCATCTTCTTTTTTCAGGCTTACATGTATTGATGTTACCCTAAATGGCCCAGGCACCACCACACCCAACTCCTATATATTTTCTTACTTAATTTTAAGAATTCTTTATATATTCAAGACATAAGTCCTTTACCAGGTAAATATGACTTGCAGATGCTTCTTCCAAAATGTGTCCTGCTGGACAGCAGTAGCATGCACATTTAATCCTGGCACTCAGGAGACAGAGGAGGTTGGAACTCTTGAGTTTGAGGCCAGCCTGGTCTACAAAGTGAGTTCCAGAACTGTTACACAAAAACGTTGTCTTGAAAAACAAAACAAAACAACAAAAGCCTGTGTCCTGCCGTTCTGTTTTCAGTGTCTTTCAAGAAGAAATTTTTACCTTTGACATTCAGTCGATTGGTTGTTTCTTTTTTTGATTTTCGAGACAAGGTTTCTCTGTAGCTTTTGGTTCCTGTCCTGGAACTAGCTCTTGTAGACCAGGCTGGCCTCAAACTCCCAGAGATCCGCCTGCCTCTGCCTCCTGAGTGCTGGGATTAAAGGCATGTGCCACCACCGCCCAGCTGATTGGTTGTTTTTTGTTCTGTTTTTTTTGTTTGTTTGTTTTTGTTTGTTTGTTTTTACGAGATAGGAATTTCTCTTGTAGCTTTGGAGGCTGTACTGGAACTGGCTCTTGTAGACCAGGCTGCCCTCAAACTCACACTGATCCAGCTGCCTCTGCCTCCAGAGTGCTGGGATTAAAGGCGTGCGCCACTGCTGCCCAGCTTTTTGCATGTAATTTAGAATGCTGTAAATTTCTTTACAAAAAAAATAGGTCCAGGGGACTTTTTATTAATATTGCATGGATATTACTGATTAATTTCTGGGTAATTGTTTTACACAGAATTAATTTCTCTTAGAAATATTTTGTATTATGAATCATTTTAACTTGTAATTATGTAGTTTGGTGACCTTTTGTCAGATTGCACTTCATCTATTGCAAAATATTACTACATACTTGTAAGTTTGGGGAATTTTTCTTTGCTTGTTTTTTCTGAGACCGGGTTTAATTTTGTAACCTTCACTGCCCTAGAACTAACTCTGTAGAACAGACTGGCCTGGAACTCACTCCGCCTGCCTCTGCCTCTTGAGTTCTGGGATTGAAGGCATGTGCCACCACTGCCCAGCTTACTTCTAATTTTTTTAATTATACAGTCAACTCGTTATTTTAAAAATTAGCTGGGCATGGTGCTGCACACCTTTAATCTCAACAATTGGAAGATCAGGAGTTGGCTACATAGGGAATTTGAGGGTCAAATAATGATCTTTATCAGATTCTGTCTCATAATTTGGGCTAGAGAGAGGGCTTAGTGGTTAAAGTGCTTGCTGGGCAAGCATGTGGACCTGTGTTTGATCTCTAGCACCTACACAAACAGATGTGTGTGGTCCCACACATCCAGTGCTGGAAGGCAGAGATAGGGATCCCATCCAAGACTGTGCCACCCATCTAGTCTAACCAGTTGGTGAGCTCCAAGCTCAATGGGAAACTCTGCTTCAATAATAGGTTGGAAAACTGTAGAGAAAAACACAAGGCATCAACCTGTAGCCTCGCCATGTCCACCTTACACACCCACTTATGCACACACACATGCACAGACATTTTTTAATTAAAAAAAAGGAAAATTGTAACATACCAGCAAACTGTATAGACTTAAGTAATAGTGTACATTGTCAGCTGATTGGGTTGATAACAGAAAAAACACAAGATAAATCGTGTGTTTAGGTAGAATATTGGTTCCTCACTAGCATTTCATGTTTTTACTCAGTAAAAGACGCTTTCTCCACAAAGTAAGATAAAGTGCCTGGTGGGATGGCACATGCCATTGGTTTCAGCACTTAGAAAGATCTTAGTGAGTCCCAGCCCACTCTGGTCCACAGAGAGAGTTAAGGACAGCAGGGCTGCATATGGTACTCTAGATCAGACACACCAAGCAACCAGACCAAAACGAGGAGGAGCACTGTAGAAGAAAACAGTCAGCATTGGCTTCTTGCCTCCACAATGCCACAGGCATATCCCATATACACACCTACGATAAAAGTACGTTGTACATATTAACTGTTTAGTTTGGATTTTGAGTGTTTTATTGAATACTTTTGCATAAATGTTCATCAAGAATCTTGCCCTGTAGTTTTCTTTTTGTTGTGCTTTTATTAGTTTTGATATCAGAGTAGGACTAGCGTTGTAAAAATGAATTTGGAAGCATTTCTTCCCAGGTGTTTTATAGAATAGTTTTAGAGAGTAGTTACTGATACTCAGGAGGGAGTTATGAAAAGGTTGTTTTGAAAGTATGACATCTCTTATTGAAGAGTTTAATTCAAGCTAAGGAGAGAACCAGAAGAATAAAATCAATTCTTTCTGATCAATTCCCAGAGGTCTCCACGAGGAGTAAGGTTTCCTGTTGATAATCTGTACTGCGAAGGGTGGGGTAAATGCAGAGGGAAACAAGATATTTGGTGTAGGAAGAGAGGCCACTTGTTCATCCCAGCCACCCAGAACCAAAATAACCACACAGAAACTGTAATATTTAAAACACTGCTTGGCCCATTAGCTCTAGCTTCTTATAGGCTAACTCTTATATTACTTTAACCCATTTCTATTAATCTGTACATTGCCACGTGGCAGTGGCTTATCGGCAAAGATTTGGCATGTCTGGCTCTGGCAGCTCCATGGCGGCTGTCTCACTGCCTTCCTTCTCCTAGCATTCAGTTCCGTCTTCACCACCTACCTAAGTTCTGCCCTATCAACAGGCCAAGGTAGTTTTCTTTATTCATTAATGGTAATCACAGCACACGGAGGGGATTCCCATATCAATTTGGTATAGTATCTTTAAATTGTTTGTATTTAGAATGAATTAGGAATGTATGGGCTTACTTCTTAAGACTTGACGTTACTGCAGGGCCCCCTTTTGGTGAATGATGTTATCTTCTATTCACTTGTTCAGGTGAGAAATCTGAGGTTCATCCTGGAAATGTTCCTATTTCTTACATACATTTCAAATACTCCCCCAGATTTCAACAGCTTATTTCCCAAATATCTTTTACATCTATATGTATCTCTTGCTTCTGATTTCATCTAGTTCTTTTATCTCTCATCTAGACTAATGAGATTGTTTCTTAATTGCTTTAACAGTATCCATGCTCTACTCATTCTAGTGTGTTTTGCACATTAAAATTATATTGCCGGCTGCAGATCAGATGAGCTATCTTTAAGAAAATGCTGATAGGACGGCGGGAAGTTTGAGCTAACTGGTACAGAGAGGGCCTTTTGGTTTAGGAAACATCAACACTATTAGTCAGAGACTTAGAAAATTGAATTAGATCTAGTTAATTTATGATTGCTAAAACAATCTTGGCACTATCTCTACCACTTCATTTTATTTCTGTTGGTGACGTTAAGCCATTTAAGGAAGGAATATATTTTGTAGACCTATTTATTAAGCAAAGAAAGTATGTAACACTTTCAAAAAAATAAAATTTGTTAAAAGGACATATTGACTCTCCTTACATAAATTCTGTTTGTCTGAATTTTTATTATGTTTGTGTGCTCGTTCACTTTAGTTTCTTTGTCTTAGGGGATAAGTGTTGAGATCTCAGGCATGCACCGTCTTACTCAACATAGAATATGACATCAGATAGTAGTTTTTGATACCTTAACTGTATTAAAATTTCCTCACAATTGCTTTTATAAGTAGTTTCTATGTTTTTGCAAAATAGAAATCCTAACTTTATAATCCATTTCAAATTCTTTAACAAATAGCAGTGTAACTATAGTCACTCTGCATTTTTTTAATAGCTTTCCAGACTTTCATTAATTTCCCATGCAAATCTTGACATTCCAGGACAAATGTTCAAAATTTCATATTCTCATACCCACTCATATCCAAGGTGGGAGCATGTGATCAGATACATATTCTTACATGAAAATGTATAGACACAACATGAAGCAGCAGTCTGAGGTAGGAGACTTTATATATTGGCAAAAGTGGTAGTAGAGAGTTTCTGATTATTGTAGGTTTTTATTTTCAGAAGTGTAAAATACTACTGAAAGTCTTAATTCTCCTGGAAAGGTACATAGATATAGTTTAGGTTACTTTATGGCTTCTTTTAAATTTGTGTCTCAGACCCTACACAGGGCTTCTATAAATTCCCTACTAACCTTTAAATTCCTTTTTGGTTTTAACTGTGAGACTCTGTTGTTAACAGATAAGTTTAAAACCTCTCTAATAAGTTTGATATGAGTGGTTAATATTCCTAAAATATAATCTATATTACTCATTTTAAAATGCAAATGCTTTAGCTTTCCTTTGTCATGCCATTAGTTTGCTTACATTGTAGTGTTTTTTTTAAAGGATAATTTTTAATTGAAGCTTCTTTGTTTTTTCTAGATTGCAAACTCTTGATAAGAAGAGGTCTATATTTTTTTCTTCATTTATAATAAGCATTCACTAAAAGTTTATAAAACTAGTAGGGGTACTTTCAGATGTGATTTTTTTTTGTAAAGTCATTCATTAGCAATGCTTTTTCTAAGTTATATATGCATAGATAAAATAACACTAATTAGAATTTCTGTTCATATTTCATACAGTAGCAGATAAATATTCTCCAGGCCTATAAGGAACAACAACAAAAGAAGCTTATCTAGAAAAAAGAAATAACGGCCAGTTTTTTGTTCATTTGATTTTTAACGAGTGATTGTGGGTTTTATGATTAAGTCTTTTACTGTTTCTCCTAACAGAAGGCTTAGTATCTTGAGTTAACATTTTAAAACTATAAACTGCTTTGTTTTATTTATTTTTATTTATAAGTACTCCTCCTACATGTATGCCTGCATGCCAGAAGAGGGTATAAGATCTCATTCCAGATGGTTATGAGTTACCATGTGGTTGCTGGGAATTGAATTGAAGAACTTTGGGAGAACAACCAGCACACTTAACCACTAAGCCCTTCTTTCTTTTACTTTACTACTGTGCCTTTAAACAAATTTTTGGAGAGCTGGTTTAAAAGTCTGTCTTTATCAGCAAAATGTGGTTAGGTTCAACCTGCTTGTCTTGTTTTATTTTCCTTTGAGACAGATCTCACTATGTACCTTTGACTGGCCTGTTAACTTACTATGTAGATCATGCTGGTCTTGACCTCACAGAATACACCTGAAGAGATGGTTCCAGTGGCTAACCACTGACTGTTCTTGTAGACAACCAAGGTTCAATTTTCAGCACCTACTGTCTTCTGCATGCATTAGGCACACATGTGGTGCATATACATACATGCAGACAAAACACTCATACATACAAGATAAATTTAAATTTTGTAGATTGCATACGTTATCTTTAAGCTCTGGATACTAAGCCCATCCCATTCCCTATTCACCACATTGTTGAGAATCAGTTGAAAGACTCCACATTCTTATTTCCACAGGAATAGAGTAAGCCTGGGTAGTGGTATTCATTCACCTGTCATTCTTTAATCTAGTGTTTAATGTTCCTTCACAGGAGTTACGCATATTGAATTTAAATTTAAAAGTTTTAATGTTCCAGAATCTGATGTTTTTAAGCTCTGATAACACCACAAATGGAAAATTCCATACCTGATGAAATTTACACTCAAATTTATAAAGTTTATATGGGTTACACTCAGTGCACAGGTTCATTAAAATGCTGCATATCCATAAAACCACCTTCAGTCAGTATGTATATGATATATATGGAACATAAATTAGTTTTATGTTTAAATTTGGATTCATCTTTAAGATGCTTCATTTTATATGTGTGTATGTAAAAACTATGTAATCCAGAACATTTTCTTCCCAGCATTTCAGATAGAGATACTCAGCCTGTGAATTCATTCTCTGAGAAAAAAAAGTATTACATATTTTGATTATTTTTTTTTTTGATTTTTCGAGACAGGGTTTCTCCGTAGTTTTTGGTTCCTGCCCTGGAACTAGCTCTTGTAGACCAGGCTGGCCTCGAACTCACAGAGATCCCCCTGCCTCTGCCTCCCTAGTGCTAGGATTAAAGGCGTGCGCCACCACCGCCCGGCATATTTTGATTTTTTTAAATTATGTTTTTCATTTATATTTTATGTGTATGAATTTTTGCTTGCGTGTATGTATGTACACCATGTATGTGCCAGGTGTCTGTGGAGGCCAGAAGAGGGTGTCTGACTCCTTGGAACTGCAGTTAAAGACAGTTGTGAATTGCCCTAAGGGTACTGGGAACTGAACCTGGGTTATCTGCAAGATCAGCAAATGCTCTTAATTGCCAAGCCATTTCTCCAGCCAAAATGTGTTTGAGATGTGTTGTGGGAGTGGGGTGGGGGGACATGCATTCCCCAATATGTATGTTTAAGTCGGAAGACAACTTTACATACTGAGCCATGTCCTAGGCTCTTACATTTTGATTTTAAAAGTAGAAATCTTTCATAAACTTAATTAAATTTAGTTTATATATACATTTACATAAAAATGATCTGTAGGCTTAGTATCAGTGATTTTTCTAATTACTAAGTGATTTTACAGTAAGTTCATAGTTAAAGGTTATAATGAAAAAGTTGATCAAAAACAGGGACATAGTGATATTTTGATGTTTAATATTCTAACAGATACAGGATCTTGCAACAGAATTTTAACTTCTTACTTAAATTTTATGGAAAATGACTCATAACCTTTTATATAGTTAGCAGAACTTTGAAGAAGAAATTCTTCTTATCTTAGTTTATAAGTCTATAGAGACTCCATTTATTGGTAAAATAAATAGAATCCATAATTCAAATTAGATAAACAGGATCTTCAAACAATCTGATTCATCTTTAGTTTTTAAAATTTTGATTTAAAATATTTTTTGTTTGCTGTTTCTTTGTTTGTTTTTCAAGACAGGGTTTCTCTGTGTATTCCTGGCTACCCTGAAACTCATTTTGTAGATCAGACTGGCCTCAAACTCAGAGAGATCTCCTGCCTCTGCTCCCAAATGCTGGGTACAAAGGACCATGTACTGCCCAGCTAAGATTTTTTTTTCAATTTGTAGACTATATGATTTACAAGCCTATATAGTACTGTTAATGCTTGTAATAAAAGAGAACATTCTCATTACACTTCATCTTCAAGTCCCAGATTCAGAATCACCCACGTTATTGCTTAGCTATTTCTTATAATTATTTTCCATTTCCAATGGTTATATCACTGTTGACTTTTTTAGTGTATAGCATTATATATTGTTAGCCTGTGTGGAAAAGATTTAGTTCTATTGAAACTATTTCCACAGGTAGAAAAGTTATGTGTTCTACTTCTGTCTTGGTTTTGACTTCTGCTTTATATTTTGTTTTGTTTTGGGGTTTTTGTTTTGTTTTGTTTTTTGGATTTTTTGAGATAGGGTCTCACTGTGCAACCCTGACTGTCCTGGGACTCAGTAGGTAGATCAGACTGACCTTGAACTCAGAGAGATTCACCTGCCTTTGCCTCCTTTGTGCCATCAGTTTTAGATTGTTTTGACTGATTTTTAAAAATATATTTATTAATTTTTTGAGAATATCATGCAGTGTAATTTGATTATATTTAACCCCCATTCTTCTCTCTCTAACTGCTCAGTTTTGACCTCTGTTACCTTCTCCCTCATGTATGTGTCCTCTTTCTCTTTTCAGAATAATCTGCTGAGTCCAGTTTGTGCTGCTTATATACTACTGTGTATGTCAATAACCAGTGGAGAAACCTACCAGTTAGTGATATTGTGTTAGTGTTTTAACAAATGAAGATCAGAGTGCAGAGCTAATCCACTAAGAGCCAGGCAGTGGTGGCACACACCTTTAAACCAGGACTCGAGAGACAGAGACAGAGGGATCTCTGTTAGTTCTAGGCCACTGTGGGCTACGGGAAATTGATCTAGTCTGTAAGAGAAACAGAGTTCACATAGAGGTGATCCCAGCACTAGGGAGATGGAGACAGGAGTGATATGGTTGGGTGGAGAGGGGAATATAAGGCTGGAGGAGACAGGAGCTTCTTGCAGTCTAAGGATGAACTCAGGTGCAGTCTGAAGTAGTCAGTCAGAGGACAGGATTGCCCTTTTGGTCTGAGGATTCAGTGGAGGTAAAAGGTCTTTCTAATGGCTGACTGCTCTGCTTCTCTGATCTCTCAGCTTTCACACTCCCCCCCCCATACCTGACTCCAGGTTTTTATTAAGAATAATTAGAATTCGAGCTACATACCAGGGGCCGCACTCTTAAAGAAACGTGACTCTTCCTCCCTAAGGAGCCATCACCTGTCCATAGCTTATCAGTTACGCATGGGACTTGTGAATCCTTTCTCCTCCGTTTTAGCATGTTAACTGGTTTAATCTGGTGTGGGTCTGTCTTAATGCCAGCATCTGTTCATGAGTGTGATGTTCCTGTCATGTCCCGAAGACAGTGTTTTGGTTCCCTGACGCCTGGCTCTTAACAGCCCCTCTTCCAACCCCTCTGGGGTGTGATATAGTTGGCCTTATTATGACTGTGCAGTCCATTGCTACATATTTGCTCCAATTTGACTAGTTTTGAGTTCTTGTGTTTACCATCATCCACTGTATATCTCTAATGAGATCTGATAGCTGTACTAATCTGTGTGCAGAGAGAGATGGGTTTATATAGTCTATCCAGTTAGCAGAATAATTGTAGGTTCATTCCTGGGGTCTTTGAGCTTCCTAACCATGGGTCCTTGACCAAATTGGCATTACCAGGTATGGTAGGTAGGGTTTCTCTTACTGTGAAAAGACACCATGATCATGACAACTCCTATAAAGGAAAACATTTCCTTGGGGTTGGCTTGCAGTTTCAGAGGTTTATACCATCATGACAGGACATGGCAGCATGTAGGCAGCCATGGTGCTGGAGAAGGAGCTGAGAGTTCTATGTCTTGATCTGCAGGAAGCAGAAGCAACTGTGTGTCACACTGAGTATAGTTTGAACAAAGGAGACCTCAAAGCCCATCTCCACAGTGACATACTTCCTCCCGTAAGGCCAATCCTAATAGTGTCAACTGCCTATAAGGGGCTGTTTTCTTTCAACCCACCGCACCAGGCATTCGTTTTCTCCTGTGAAGCAGACTTTTAAAAACCCAACCGGAAAGTGATTAGTTATCCCCATAACATTTGTACCACTTATTGTACCTGTAAGCATAGCTTACCATAATGATTATTATTATAGCTCTCAGGGTTCTCAGCTGGCTGAGACTGTTGACTTTCTTACCCAGCAGCCAAGCAGTCAACATAATACCTTCCAGTACTATGAAAGCCAGCAGAGAAGAAGCTTGCTTTATTTTTTTTTTTCAGATGCATTCATTATGTATAGTGTTATGCCTGCAGGCCTGAAGAGGGCACCAGATCTCATTACAGATAGTTGTGAGTCACCATGTTGTTGTTGGGAATAGAACTCAGGTTCTCTGGAAGAACAACAGGCAGTGCTTTTAACCCCTGTGCCATCTCTCCAACCTGGGAAGAAGCTTCTCTTCTTTCACCATGTCCTGTGACCTATATATGTGGTGTCTTCAGCAATAGGGTCTTTCCATTATATCCTAGTTAGGCAACCGAGAGCAATGTCAGTAGACTGTGTTGCTTTGACAGTCTCTAGGATACCTCTGAGCAACTGCTTGAGGGAAGGTAACATACCTGGCACTGGCTTTTTATTTGGCAGTGTATGGCTTTGCAGAAAAGCAGAATTCCCTGTGTATGGGTAACTAACAAAATGCTTATAAAATGAGTTTCCATATGGCTTTTTAAAATATCCTTAGTGCTAGTTATATATAGTGTATACCACTTGACAATCTATTCCTGACTTTTTAATTAGCTTCCTCCATTCTCTTGGTCAAAGGTTTAGCATATTCTATAACCTTCTCTTTCTTAGTGTGTTGTTTTCTTCATGACAATGCTTAAACGTATTTTTGTTGCGGGAAATGTGGGATAACTAAACATTGAATCGTGGGTGCTTTGATCCTGGCTATTGGCCCTTCTGACAACGTGTCTGAAAAGTATATGGATTCTGCTAGCCCTTTAGGGCCTGAACTGCTAAGGCACAGATGAATCTATCAGTCTAGGAATGTATTCTTTCCTTTTCTTTCCTTTTTTTTTTATAATCAAGTTGAAACCTCTCAGATTGGTATCTTTATAAAAGGAAGAAGCCAGTTTCTACCAGCATACTACTACTGCCATTACCATGTAGTAAAAACAAAATTCTTCAAAAATTATAAACTTATTTTAGAGGAAATAGCTTTTTGTTTGTTCTGTTTTGTCTTTTGAAGCATAGTATCATGAAATTAAAAAAGTTCAATATATTTGTGTTTGCTCCTTACCTGTATATAGCATGTATTTAGAAGTCAGAGGACAACTTTTGGGAACTGATTCTTTCTTTGCATCCTAGAGGTCAAATTCAAGTCATCAGCCTTGGCAATAAGTAGCTTTCCCTCTGAGCCATCTTGCTAGCCCTCAACAGCCGAATTTTCTTATTAATATTTAACATTGTTTGGATGTACTAATGGAAGTATCTATATTAACCTTATTTAATGAACTAAGTCTATAAAATAGCTGGTTGCATTTTAATATAAGTGAGATAACAGTGTGCGTTCTTAGCCAAAACCATAAAATAGGGTTATTCTGTAAAAGAAAAAAAACTGATATTTGTCTATTTGTCAGTGTGGTTTTTTCTTTCTTTCTCTTTATTTATTTATTTATTTATTTATTTATTTATTTATTTATTTATTTATTTTGAGACAGGGTTTCTCTGTAGCTTTGGTGCCTGTTCTGGAACTAGCTTTTGTACACCAGGCTGGCTTCGAACTCACAAAGATTTTCCTACCTCTGCCTCCCGAGTGCTAGGATTAAAGGCGTGTGCCACCAGCCTGGCTTCAGTGTGGTTTTCTTACAGTGTATTTGTCTTAGAAGATTATAGTTGCTGAAACACAGAATTCTTCCTGCCTGTGTTTTGGTATTCTCTGACTGCATTCTACATGCTCCTTTTTCCTGGTCTCTTGTGATCATTATTTCATTTGGTTCTTGTAACCTTTGTCTTTCTGTATCTGGTTTATTACTCTTACATATGGTTTCCAGTTCTGCTCATATTGATAATAACAAAAATTATTTCTTTAATGGATGAGTAATATGCCATTGTTTATATGTTACTGCATTTTCCTTATCCATTTATCTGTGGTGGGTATCTTGGCTCATTTTATATATTGGCTAGTAATATAATTTCTTTTTTGTGTTTGTGGTGTGTGTACATGTGTCTGAGGCATGTGTTCATGTATGTGCAGTTGCATATGAGTGTAGAGACCTGAGCTCAGCATCAGATGTCTTCCTCTATCATTCTTATTTTTTTCAGACAGGGTCTCTCTCTAAACCTGTAGCTCACTACTTGCCACAACAGTCTAATCAGTGAGCTTCTGGGGTCCACCTGTCTTTATCACTTTATACCCCCCCACACACACACAACAGTCTAATCAGTGAGCTTCTGGGGTCCACCTGTCTTTATCACTTTATACCCCCCCACACACACACACAACCGTCTAATCAGTGAGCTTCTGGGGTCCACCTGTCTTTATCACTTTATCCCCCCCCACACACACACAACAGTCTAATCAGTGAGCTTCTGGGGTCCACCTGTCTTTATCACTTTATACCCCACACACACACACACAACAGTCTAATCAGTGAGCTTCTGGGGTCCACCTGTCTTTATCACTTTATACCCCACACACACACACAACAGTCTAATCAGTGAGCTTCTGGGGTCCACCTGTCTTTATCACTTTATACCCCCCCACACACACACACAACCGTCTAATCAGTGAGCTTCTGGGGTCCACCTGTCTTCATCACTTTATACCCCCCCACACACACACAACAGTCTAATCAGTGAGCTTCTGGGGTCCACCTGTCTTTATCACTTTATACCCCCCCTCCACACACACACAACAGTCTAATCAGTGAGCTTCTGGGGTCCACCTGTCTTTATCACTTTATCCCCCCCCACACACACACACAACAGTCTAATCAGTGAGCTTCTGGGGTCCACCTGTCTTTATCACTTTATCCCCCCCCCCACACACACACACACAAGTACTGGGCTCACACTTGCGCACCACTGTGCCCAGCTTTTCATGGGTGCTGGGATCTGAACTCATAACCTCATGTTTATGCATTAGGCACTTTACCAGTGGAGCTATCTGTCTGTCCCCTATGATTTCTTTATAGTTCTGGGTTTTTTTTATCTAATAAATCTCCATGTAACACTGACAAGAACATAATGTTTTGCTTAAATTATTATTATTATTATTAACTATTGTAATCTATTCTTTTTTCTGAGTCAGTGTTTCTCATATTCCAGATTGGTCTCATAGTTTTATTACAGCTAAGAATGGCCCTGAGCACTCAGTTTTTGGATCAAACCCAGAGCTTCTTACATGTTAGACACTCCACAAACTCTTTACACTCCCAGCCCCATTACTGTAATCTTATAGAAATGAAATGATGTGATTAAAATATAAACATTTTTATAGTTTTTAAATGAAGTCAATATGTAGAAATAACTACAGTCAAAATTCACTGTGTTTTATTACCTAAAGTAGATATACATAAGTTAAAATGTTTCACCCTGGAGATGGTGTTAGTGAAAAGTCTCCATCCGTAAAACTGAGGATACAGAGGAATATGTATTTCCTTATGGGGATTGAGTTACAACATACTTTTAATAGGGCACTTAGTAGTGATGTGAAAAATGAAAGCAGTTGTCTCATTACGGAAGATAAATATCACTTTAAATTTCAGTGTTTTAAGCTACTGTCTTGAAGTAATAGTAGTATAATTTAAATTTTGTTTAGGCTTCGGGAGCAAGAAAAAAAAGAAGCAGAAGAAGCTTGCCAAAAGGAAATAGAAGAATGGGAAAGAAAACTCCTTGCTCAAGCAGCTCCAGCCTGTATGGAGAACATGTGGGAAATTCCAGCCATTGGGCATTTCCTTTGTTTAGCCCAACAGATTCTAAACTTGCCAGAAATTGTCTTTTATGAACTGGAACGCTGTCTTCTGATGCCTCAGTGTAATGCCTTTCTGTCCAAAATAATGACTTCTTTACTAAGTCCTCCTCACCGCAGACCGACCTTACATCGAAGACCTACTTTGCCTTACAGGACTTGGGAAGCAGTGCTGAGGCAGAAAGTACAGCAGTGGTATACTGCTGTAGGACAGACTGAAAATCCTGATAACTGCGCTGAAAAACTTGGCCTTTGTCCTCAGTTTTTTAAAGTTCTTGGAGAAGTGAATCCATTGGAAGAAAAACCTTTTCACGAGCTACCTTTCTACCAGAAAGTGTGGTTACTTAAAGGACTCTGTGACTTTGTGTATGAGACACAGAAGGAAGTTCAGGATGCAGTGCTTGGGCAGCCCATTCATGAGTGTAGGGAGGTCATCCTTGGCTACGACTATCTGGAGAACGCTTATGTGCACTTTCCACAGTTCTGTGGTGCAGATGTACGGATTTATAAACAAAGACCCTTTCAGGCCCCAGAATTTCCAGTTCCACCCATTAAAGTAAAAAGAGTACCTCGAATTAAACTGGAGAAATTGAAGTGTGACTACATTAGTACAAGGAATGGAGAACATAGATGTAATAGAGAAAGTCTGCCCTCGGTCTTCAAGAAAGAGCAGGAAATTGATTTTGATCCAGCCTGTCGTCCTACTAAAATGAACTTTGATAATTATGACGGTTCTGTTGAGATGGAAGTAAAACCCAACTGTGACGTTAAAGTCCACAGGCCCTGTGAAATTGAAAAAACTGATAGTTGTAAAGAAAATTTGGAGAAGCCCAGAAGTCCAGGAGAAGTTACTGGCTTTGGAGAGCCACTCAGTCCAGGTGAAATAAGGTTTATAGAAAATCAGGGAAAATATGGTGAAGCTTCCAGAATAAAGACAGAACCCAGTCCCTTAAAAGAAAATGCTCTGAAATCTTGCCAAATTCATATAAATGGAAGTCACATTGATCATCAGGACATAAACTGCCACAAAGTTGTAAGAGATATATTGTTAGAGCAATCGTTACAGAGCCACAAAAAACTCAAACTAACTAAAATGAGGGCAAAAAAGAAGAAAAAGAAAAAAAAGAAATTGAAAGATGTTTTGAATGAAAATTTGCAAAGAAAGCGTGAAGGTCTTCATTCTCTTGCCTTCAAGTCTTACAAACCTGAGATCCAAAATAAGTTATTGATCATTAAAAAGAAAGGCAAACACAAGAAGCACAAGTCTGGTAAGCTGACCTAATGGGCAAGACCTACATTTAAGTGTCTTTACATTTTTCTTTTTGATTTATGCATCATGAACTCTGATTGATGGAATGAAATGCATGTGTGTACTTACTGGCGTGTATGTAGGGGTCAAGTTTTATTTCACATGATTTAAAAAAAACCCAGGGCAGGAAAGATTTTTACATACTAACAAAAAATAACTAGTATAATACATTTGAATGAATTTCAATTACATATTTGAATATTATATTCTTATATTTTCCCCTGTAATGATGTGTCTCATCACTTATCTTAAGTGATTTTTTTTTCTTCCAAGCTAAGGACAGCACAAGTATAGCAGCTCATTTCTTTATCTAGAGAAATAGGATTATTTACTGGGTCTGAACTTATTCTCCATATTACATATTTTTAGCACTTGTTTTCAGTATATATTTTCATATCTAAAAAACTGAACCTAGCAGTTATGTCAACTAATAAAACACCAGATATAAAGCATATACTTATAAAAGGGTTTGCAAGCCGGTAGTGGTGACTCACACCTTTAATCCTAGCACTAGGGAGGTAGAGGCAGGCAGATCCCTGTGATTTCTCAGAGCTGTTAGGCAGAGAAACTCAAAAAGAATTTTTAAGTGTGTTTTTTGCCCAATTTAAATACCCTATATGCTTGTCAGCAGCCTATTTGAACAACAAAAGTTCTGTGCTGGTTCATTGCCCCCCCCCCTTTTTTTTTCCTTTTTCCTTTTCTTTTTCATTTTTCTTTCTTTTTTTTTTTTGTGGATTCTGTTGCTTTTGCTTTTTCTGTTTCTTGCTCAGTTTATGCCTCATTTACCACAGGATAAGTGAGACAAAAAACATGGTCAGTTTTATTAGCCTTTATAAAAAATTGCTTGATGGAACTAAAAAATAAGAATTGCTTACTAAAATGAGTTGTGGTTCCAATCATCATTGTGGGTTCCATTTTTATGTCTTCCAATAGCAGCATAGTTAATGAAATTGGCAGAAATTTGCTACTGAGTCGTCAAATGAGGGAGTGAGTTTTTAGTTGCTTAAATCATTAAATAGGGCCAGAGAGATGATTGAGCAGGTAAAAGCTCTTGCCACCAAGCCTGATGACCTGAGTTCTAGCTAGTACACACATGTACACATGGTGTGTGTGTGTGGGGGGGGGGTGGGTAGATAACACACAATGAATATGTTTTTAAAGTAGAAGTGTAATGTTTCCTACCAAAACCAGGCCTAGCGTGTTTGACTAAAACTTCCAAAGTGATCCATATTGACCTAACGTTTTTTTAAAAATATTTTTAAAGTTTTTTTTTAATTTATTTAACTTTATGTGCATTGGTACAAAGATGTCGGACCCTCTGGAGCTAGAGTTACAGACAGTTGTGAGCTGCCATGTGGGTGCTGGGAATTGAACCTGGATCCTCTGGGAGAGCGGCCAGAGCTCTTAACCCCTAAGCTGTCTCTCCAGCCCCGTGTGATGGTCTTCATTCTCTTGCTTTCAGGTATCACAAACCTTAGATGTAATGATATTGTATCAGATGCTATAAGGTAAAATCTTGGTTTCAGGCCACTTATTCTATAAATTTTTATTAGGTGTTGAGCTAGCAGGGTCTTTTAAAAGTTGAGTTTCCATCATGTTTGAGTCTAGTACTTCCTTTTTATATTTTTTAGAAATTGAGCTCTGTAGTCATAGTTTGACAAGGTTTCCTCTTACTACATCTTAGTATAAGTTCATGGAGCATTCTGGGAAACTCTTACCACATTTGTTTTGAAATTTGGAAATGTACAGATTTTATACTAAATAGCATTGCTAGTAGAGCTTGTGGGTGGCTATATATAACAGTTCAGTGCTGAATTTGTTAAGCATATAAATTTTTTTTAAATTTTTGGTTTTCAGAGCCTTTTCAACTTAAAATTTTAGATAAATGATTTGGGTTTCATGTATTAAGAATTCTGGAAGACTTCAAAGGAACAAAAACTTTGTTTTGATTAATATAGTATTCTCTTTAAGTTTACTTTAAAACAACTTTTCAAGCAATGGTTAGCTCATGTGCTTTATAGAGCATACTCTGGGATAAGTGATGTCATCCATGACTGATTTATGAACTTATACTAGAGTGGACTAAATTCCTCATGTAGTTATCTAGTCCACAATGTGTACAGGCTTTAAATTTTTAGGTAATTCTGAATTTTAGTTAATTGTGATGGGAGATGAAATTTTTAAATAGAAGGTACAAAGGCAAATCAATTTGAATGATTTGATAATTTTAGTGCACTGTGATCTAGTTTTGTAACTTTTAAGCATTTTGTTTGCCTTTTAGACTTGGGTTTTATTTCTGTTTTATAGATTGTAGCTTCATTTTTTTAGTCATTTATGCTTTTTACCCTTGTCATTTAAGGTGAGCTGGTGAGATTAACTGAGAATAGACTAAAAATAATTCTTTTTTATTTGCATATTTTTACTTTGTCGATTTTTTTTAAATTTTATTTTACATTCCAATCACAGTTTTCCTTCCCCCCCCCCCCCCCCGCAATCCCTCCTCCAGCTCATCTCCCATCTACTCCTCCCAATAGGTAAGGACTCACATAGGAAATCAACAAAGTCTGGCACATTAAGTTGGAGCAGGACCGGGTCCCTCCCCCACTGCATTAAGGCTGAGCATAGTATCCCACCATAGGGAATGGGCTCCATTGAGCTAGCTCATGCGCCAGGGATAGATCCTGGTCCTACTGCCAGGGGCCCTTCAGATAGTCCAAGCTTCACCACTGTCTCCCACATACTGAGGGCCTAGTTCGGTCCCATGGAGGCTCCACAGCTGTCAGTCTAGAGTTCATAATTTTCTCTGAGCTTAATTTAGCTATCTGTAGATTTCTCCATCATGAGCCTCACCTCCCTTGCTCATATATTTCTTCCTCCCTCTCTTTGACTGGACACCTGGAGCTCTTGATCTCTGCATCTCATTCCGTCAGTCATTGGATGAAGGCTTTGTTATGATAGTTGGGGTATTCACCTATCTGATTACAGGGGAAGGTCAGTTTGGGTATTTTATTATTTTCTGAGAATTTAATACATGATTATGTATAAAATATGTACATCATTTCCACTCTACACTTTCTCAGCTACAGCTCTTCACTAATCCCTAAGAAACTATGGTCATCAAGATGGCCCAGTTGAGTAAAGAAAGGTTCTTGCTGCCAGGTTTGATGTTCTGAGGTCATTCCTGGGACCCCTAGGGTAGAAAGAAAAAAGCAACTCCTACACATTGTCCTACACACACACACACACTCTCTCTCTCTCTCTTTCTCTCTCTCTCTCTCTCTCTCTCTCTCTCTCTCTCTCTCTCTCTCTCTCTCTCTCTCTCTTTCTCCCTCCCTCTCTCCAACAACAACAACAACAAAAAAGTGTGTGTGTGTAATTTTTTTGCTTTAGAGACAGGGTCTTACTGTATAGCTCTGGCTAGCCTGGAACTCTATATAAGACCAGGAAAGCCTTGAGCTCAAAGGGATCCAGACCTACCTCTGTCTTACGAGTACTAGAATTAAAGGCATGCCTGACTAATTAAAAAAGAAAGGGGAAATTAAGTTTAAAACTGGTAAGTATATGAGTTTGTGGAGGTGGCTCAGCTATTGAGAGTGTTTGCTGCTCTTTCAGAGGACCTGAGTTCAGTCCCTAGCTCTCACAAGGCGGCTCACAGCCATCTGTAACTCTTATTCCAGGGGATCTGACACTCTTCTGGCCTCTGCTGGCTATAGGCATACATGTGGTGCACATACATACATGCAGACAAACACTTATAAGAGTATATAAATCTTTAAAAAAACTTGATAAATAGCCTTCTCAATTTAATAAGACCACACAACAAAAAGAGGAAGCAAACAGAAAACTCAGTGTATGCCATGGGAAGATTTCATAAAGAATGAAGAACTTGGAAGAATAATTAGGCTTGAATATGTAAACAGTGATTAATATCATAAGTAAAGCATACTTATAATTAAGTGATTTTTTTAAGAAGCACAATAAAAATCTTTGAAGTAAAAGTTGAGGTGTTTGAATCTATTCAAGAGTATGCCATTTGGGAAAAACCTTTTTCTAGGAATATGATGCCAGCTTAAATAATTGGATCATGATCCCAGGAGCAAATGAACGAGCTGTATATGAGATGTGTCCAATATATGAAAAGCAGTTAGTTTATAGAAAATAACAGAAATAACATAATTAGTAATATTTGGTTACTCATAAGGCTATATTTGTGAAAAGTTTGTAGAATTCTATATTGATAGCACCTAGAACCTAACTTTATCTGTCTTCGTGGAAAATATTTTTAGAGTACTAACTAGAGACTGCACGATTATGTGAGAGTGAAAGAATTCACTGCACATCTTGTCAGTTTATTTTTATTTTTAGTACTTTGCAGTGCTAGAAAAGAAGTCCAGGTCTTCATGCATGCCAGGCATGTGTTCAACCACTAAGTTACATCCTCTCCCTTTGTTCTTTTCCTCAGGGGAATTAATACTCATCTAACACTAAATGTTAGCCTTTGTACATATTATTTTGTTTAATTATAAAACTCTAAAAATGGATAACTACTGTTAGTCTTATACTTACTTACTTGTTTGTTTATTATATGTTTTTGAGGATTTATTTTTATTTTATGTATGTAAGTGTTTTGCCTTCGTTTGTATATGTACATCACTTGGGTCCTGTGCTGGATGAGGCCAGAAGAAGTATTGGATCCACTTGAAATGGAGTTGGAGGTGGTTGTAAGCTAATATGTGGGTACTGGGAACTGAACCCTGGTCTTCCACAAGAATAGCAACTGCTCTTAACTCCTGAATCATCTCTCCAGGACCGAGATTTTATAGATAATCTTTAAAATGAGAAAAAAGAAGATCTATTTACTTATCCAGTGTTACATAGCTAATGAATGGTGGGATTCGAAGAAAAAAAAATCTTAAAAGATAATTTGGGTGCCCTAAATAGCCATGAAAAGAAGCTGATAGAGTTTAAATGAAAAGCTGGAAGATGACTGTGAGGAGGAAATTAAACACAAATATGCATGCCATGTAACTTTTCTATTACACAATCTTAGGTCTGGATTATGGTTGGTTTTACAGGGTCAGGTGATTTGGGGCTCTGGGAATAAAAGCCTTGAGTATGCTCAAGCCGTGAGAATGCCCTACTGATGGCAGTTAGTATATGTCTTGTCCTGAAACAAAAGCAAATTACCAAATAACTGGAATATGAAGGTGATCTGGCTGTGGCTTCTTTCATTCCATTAGTCAGCCAGAGCTGATCTGCCTTTACCTGGCCAGCCAGCCCAGTGCCCTCTCCTCACAGTTGTTCATGGGTCCCTTGCCAAGCTACCTGCTCAGTGAGTGAGGACAGCTTTTCCCTGAAAGAAAAGAACCCTTCTCAGTTGTAGCTCTAGGTGTCCGTACTTCACTGCTAGCTTCTCCAAATAAACCCAAATAACAGCTGTGTGGTTTTGTACTAACCTATGCTTCTTTTAAAAAGTGTTTAATTTTAAAGACCTGAAATTTAGCAAACAAGGAGAAAACAAATATCCAGACTATGTTTTGAGGTTGCACAAGGTGTTAAGTAAGAGTGAATGTGCAAATCTTTTAATCCTGATTTAAAAAATGATTACTCTGAAGTCAATCGTAAGCATATTTCATCCCTGTGTAAATCTGAAAGGAAACAACACAGAACTGAAGTGAGGAAAATGTAGCTCATAATATCTGCTCCAGTACATAGCAGCTATAAAGCCTCCTTTGATTTCTGTTTATAGTCTGTTCATTAGTATAAATGAGCTAATATAGACTCTAGTTTGCTAATTTCTAGCAAGATAAATTAGAGTAGCAAATTCATAAAGCCTATCATGCTCGTCACTTGCTTCGTAGAAAGAATCAACAAATGGTAACTGATTTTTGTGAACTAGAATTATGTAATGGAGGAACTTGGACTTTGAAGTTAGAATCCCTGGGTGTGGTGCTTACTTACTGGCACTTGAGTAAGTTAACTGATCCTTTTGATCTTTAGTTATCTCTAGCATCTCGAGTAAAATATTGGTTTCAACAGTTTTGAAAATTAAATTAAATAAAATAATTTATATAAAATCATTTTAGTATATGCCAGATATTATCTGACAATATCCCAGTAAATATTAGTCCTCTTATTACCACTATAAACATTAGTCCTTTTATGTCTGTGGTAAATAGTATAAATTAAATCAGGAATGATCATACCCGCCTATAATCCCAGGTGCTACAGAGGCTGAGGCCAGAGGATCTCAAGTTCAAGGACAACCTGTACAATTTACCAAGACCCGATCTCAAAATAAAAAAAAAAAAAAGTTGGACATATAACCCAGTGATAGAGTATTGTTCAAGAAAGCATGGTGCTCTTAGGTTCAATTCCCAGTACTGAAAAAAAGTACTAATTACTTAAAATCATTTCAGTGTGGTCTTCAGTACAAAATGGACTGAAATAGATGCACATAATAGTTAAGATGTGACTTGCCTCTCTTTTTCCCTACCACTACACTATTAAAATTTCTGGTGAAAAAGTGGGATTCTAGTATTTGAGGATCACTTCTTGGAAGCTGTGCATTGTGTATCGTAAGTAATATATTTTCTGTCATCAGTGGGGAAAACATTTGGTATGATGCCCTGATGGGTGTCACATCAGTGGACTTACTGTAAAAAAATAATAATAATAACATCAAGAAACATGGATATAAAAACAAAAGTGATTCTGTTACACAGAGAAACCCTGTCTCGAAAAGCCAGAGAGAGAGAGAGAGAGAGAGAGAGAGAGAGAGAGAGAGAGAGAGAGAGAGAGAGAGAGAGAGAGAGAGAGAGAGAAAAGCTATGAAGAAGAAACAATGTGGGGGGAGGGTTGGGGGAAGCAGGGCCTAGTGAGATGGCACATCATATCAATTAAAGATACTTGCTCCCAAGCCTGATAGCCTGAGTTCAGTCCCCAGAACCTATACTGTGGACGGAGAGAACCTTTCACAAGCTGTGTAGCACACGGATAAAAACTCAAGAGACAGAAATTGGGGTTCAAACCAAAACAGAAAAGCACAGCAGCCAAGCCCCTAGAAAAGTCTTACCTCTACCAAGACTGGGTGACCGTAAACTAAAACAGACTAAGCCTCTCTCTCTACTCCCATTTTATATTCCCTCTAGTGCTGGGATTAAAGGTGTGAGCCACCACCACCTGGTTTTGTTTCTGCATTGATCTTGTGTAGCCAAGGGTGGCCTTGAAATCACAGAGAAACCACCTGCCTCTGTCTTCCAAATCCTGGGATCTGTCACATTACCTGACCTCTAATGACTTTGGCTTTGCCTCTGGTCTTCAGGCAAGATTTATTTATCAAAATAAAAATAACATGCCACGAGAAAGAGTCATTTCTGCTTGAATATTGCTCATTTAACAGCTCACTCACTTCTCTAGTTTCCTAGATTTAGTGCTGTCATAGGTGACAGTGTAAGCACAGAAGCAAGTAATGGTGATGAGAAAGATGTATGTTGGGTAATTATATACTCATTTAATTAAAGTAAGAGTTAAGTTACAGCAGATTGTTGCTTATTTAAACCAAACACTGAAATCTGTATGAATATAAGCACCTCAAAAATCACATAGTTATTCATAGTATACGTACATTTTGAGTCAAATGTTAGGAATTGTCCAATTATAATTTTGTGATTTCATTGAAAGGGAATACAGAAAAATAACAATTTTATTATAATTAGAAATTATTTTAGTTGGACTTAGTAAAATGTTGCAACAAAATTAACATTTTTCATGTGAAATCTTATCAGTTTAAAAAATTGTTTAGAGAAGGATATTAGAATTATGTAATTTTATTTTCTCTTCTGAAAAAGTTAATGTTAAGTTGATTTTAGCCTAGAAATAATTGTGAATCAAAATTAACAGAGGATTGCAGATGTAGCTCTGAGGTAGAGCACTTGCCTAACTTGCCCAAGGCTTTGGATTTCATCTCCAGCATATACCGAAAATTTAACAGAAACATTTTCATGCTCTTAGAAATTGTGAGCTTCTAGAAGAAACGATCTCCATTTAATAATTCCTTGATGTCCTCATAAACTAGTGCACTATATATATATATATCATTTGTTGAAAATTAAGTAAATATGTTTATTTTTCATTTTTTATTCTATATATGCATGTTTTGCCTTTATATGTGTCTGTACACCATGTGCGTGCAGAGCCTGTGAAGGCCAGAAGAAAATGATCTCATGGAACTAGAGTTATAAGCCACCATCTGTGGTTGCTAGAAATGGAACCTAAGTCCTCTGGAAGAGCAGCCAATACTTTTAGAACCCTGGAGCTATTTCTCCAGCCTACAATTAAATAAATTTATTATCTAATAATTCCACATGAGAGCAAGATGTGATAGTTCACACATGTAATACCAGTTCTTGGGGGCCTGTGGGAAGAGAATTTTTGTGAGGTTGAGCCCAGGCAGCCTTGGTTACTGTGTGAGATCCTCAACATTAAAACAAAATAAGGAAAAATTTTAGCATATTCCTTGCCAAAAGTGCATTTATGTATGTTTTACTTTGAGACATTAAATGCAAAGAAGTAGAATATCAGGTGTATTCTAGAAGTTTGATTCCTTAAGAATGAGGTTTAATTTCTCTCATGATTTCTGAGTGCCCAAAGTACTAATTGAACATTAAAGGGATATGTTAATTACACTTTCTAAAAAACTGGCTATCAAATACTACCCAAAGCAACTCCCTAAACACAGAGCCAAAGGAACGCAGGCATGTTACTAAAGGGTTTCCGCTTTTGATTGAGAAGTCCATAATCTTTAGATAAAATGCTTACCCAGATTCCTGACTGCAAAAGTCATTGTTTAGGTAAGGCTCTTTTCAGTCTCTTGTAAGTTGTGAATATAGATTTTAATTGAGCAGTAGTTTTGTTTGTGGCTTTCATGCCTACTCCTCTAATGTTTTTATATCACCTTGAGCAGTGTAGTAGTTCTGGTTCTTACATAAAGAGGCAGGGTTATGTATCTGTTACGGTGGTTACAGTTTAATATTTGCTTTCACTGGGGCTTGTTTGATTCATTATTTTCGTTTGACTTACTAGCAACCATCTGTTAGTTACTGTTTAACTTTCAAGGCTCTATGTAATTTGGTTTCTGTTAATGAGGTGCTGTAAACAGCATTATGAAGTCTTTCTCTTTTAATCTTGAAAGGAAAAAAATCCATATCTAAAAAGGCAATCACAAAGAAGAGGAAAACTGTCACAAAGTCACCTGCTGTGCCGGAATTTCAGGTAATGTTTCAACATTGTCACAAGTTCTTCTGTTTCATTTTTTTCTTCAGTGTCATTCCTTGAGAGAATGGCCGAATTTCCAGAAACTACAAGGTGTATACTTCTAATGACTTTTTCACAGTGTGCTTTGCTTTAAAGTACAGATGTAGGCAAAAGTGTAATTTTTTTTATCTCTTTGTCTTACAAACCTTGGTATTTTTAGTTTCCAACCTATACTAACTTTTGTAGATGTGGTTTAATGGAAATGTGTGTATACATTTCTTTCTTCTTTATGTCTATGCATATTCCTCAGTATGTGTAAACAAATATATAAATGAAAGTCTTCTAAGGAAAAAAAATCATGATTTATACACAGTAATGTTATTCTGCCAAGCCATTCTTACATATTTAACCAATATGGAAGTGGTGAACTGATTTACATGAATATAGGTATTTTAACTCTTAGCTATAAATAAGCTTCAGAGAGAATATTCAGTAAAGGCTAAATATAAGTCTTTAAACATTTTTGCAAAATAAAATCTGCTGCCATATGTGAAGTGCTAATATTGAAAATAAGCGACGTCATCGTGAGGGAGAATGCTTTTATTTTCTATTTATCCGGTAAGTTTTTCTTCAGCAAATGACACTGTCTTTACAAGTTTTTTTTTTTTTTGTAGTATTGTGGCCATTTCCAAAATTGTAAACTCATAAAATAAAAGTGATATATTTGAATTTGTAGTCTCAAATAGGCATAAAAATAAAGGGACAAGAAAAATACTGTGTGACAGTATCATCTATTTTCAGTAAAAATCGTATTGGGGAAAGTTGAAAATTGATAAAAATCAGATACCTTTAAATAGTAAAAGAAAAAAAATATATAATAGACTACTTTAATAACATTGTTATGATAAATTATATTCTTTAGAATTTTTTTACATAACCTTTATGTTATTCAGTAAAATATAATTTACTGTTTGGTTGGAGGCCATCCTGCCCACTTCATTACTTGTAGCATGTAATGGTATGATACTATATTTTTATGCTTCCGCCAGTAGTCATGCTAGCTTTTGTTATTTCTCTCATTCATTTTTCCTCAAATTTTTTACTATAAAATTCTATATAGCTTAGAACAGAATGGTCCATTTTTAGTATTTTCCTTGTTTCTATATTAATGAATAGACTTTTGTATGGAATAGTAACACAGACCACATAAGTATTGTGCTTTGTACAGGTGCGGGTGGTGTTAGTGATTTATGAAATCAACGTAGTGGATTGCATGAGCAGTGTTTCTTTTTAAGTTATCAATATTAAAAAAAATATATCACATATATTCAGTGTGTTACAAGCAATACCATGAATATGTATAGTTGAATATATATATATATTGTTTTATTAAACTTTGGTTTTAGTTTCCTCTGTGTGTATGCGTGTTGACATGCATGGTGAAATGTATTTTTGACTCTGGCTCATGGAAAAAAGTTGGAAAACATTGTTGTAAGTGTTAGTTATTGACCATTTGCTTATCACTCAGAAATTTAAGGTCAAAAGTACATGTTTTGTTAGATTGAACGGTTCAAAATAAATAAAGTCCCTTTCCTAGTTCTTAAGGCATGGGGTAGAGGAGATCTCTCTCTCTCTCTCTCTCTCTCTCTCTCTCTCTCTCTCTCTCTCTCTCTCTCTGTCTCTCTCTCTCTGTGTGTGTGTGTGTAGCTATCTTTTTGGTGAGTTTGTAAGGTAGCTCTTTTTCCTAGTTTGCAGTGTGAATGCTGTGTTGTGATTCATGAAGAGAAACTGAACTGTCTTCTAAATAGAGATGGAAGGGAATGGGGCAGTAGCTTAGCTATGAGGAGCTTCTGCTATACCTGCAGAGGAACCAACTTTGGTTCCTAGCGTCTTCATGGTGGCTCACAACTATATGTACCTCTAGTTCCTGGGGACGCAACATCCTCTTCTAGCCTCCAAGGACAGTAGGCATATGTGTGGTGTACATACATACATGTAGGCAAACACTCATATGCATAAAATAAAAATGGGTTAATTTTAAAATACCAACTATTATCTAATAAAGAAGTGAATTTTTTTCTTCCCAATGTACTGGCAGTATATTTAGCACCTTGTTTATTTTTTTTGTTTATGTATTGAACATAAAAATACTTTGTAAAAATAAATAAGATTTTAATAGTAGCCATTCTAAACTAAAATATCCATTCTTATTACTGAAAATAAAACTCTGATGCATATATATAAAATCACTTTTATAAAACCTGGCATATTTACTAAAAGGCTGATCTTTGATTGCTAAAAAAATATGCTTAGAGAGAAACAATTTAAAGAATTAAATTTTTTAAGTCTTAATGAGCTAAAAAAAAAAAGTAAAGCCTGTTTTGACTTCAATTTCTTTGACAGTGTTTTTGTTGACTTGTTAAGTGCTAGAGGTTAAATTTGCCTCCCTTAGTTGCTTAATGAGAATTCATGTTTATTATGTATACTATAAAACTCCATGTCAGAAAATATCTTGCCATTTGGATTTAGAGTATGCACTAGGGACACTGAAGTGATGACTTTGGTTTCATTTTGTGTGTGTATTGTAAAGAAACTAAGTATCTATGTTACTATACCCTTGGTTCTTTAAGTTTGTAAAGTATTAAAATAATCTGATGCCTTTATTAAAAGTGAAGAGTCTTCATCTTCTCCACAGACATTAAGTGAGTAGTAGGTATCAGTGATACCCACAGTAGTTAAAACACGTGGATCTTAACTACTTGAATTTGAATACTAAACCTACCACCTGACTATTCTGTCACCTTAGGTAAGTTAGTCAGCCTCTGAATCAAGTTCTTCATTGCACAGAGGAGTGATAACATTCTTAGAGTCATTGTGAGGATTAATTTCATAGTTTGCTTTTCTAGCTGTTCTTTTTATTTTTCAAATAGGCATAGATTTCTGTTGGAAAATGCTGCATTTTAATTAGGACAATTAAGTTAGGGGTTTACTTAATTGCATCTATTGTACTAAGTGATAAATGACTTTAGCACTTTTCTCACTACTTATGACATTGAAATAAGCCTTGAGTTTGCTCTCATTAAAATAGTGCTTGACGGAAAATAATAAGAATTTTAAAGTGAAAAACCAAATAACAACATCTGACCGCAGAGCAAAAACTCAGACTTGCTTACTCTAGTGTCCCGATTAGTACACAGTGACATGGCAGCAGAATTAAAAAAGAAGAAAAAATAAGAGTTTTTTTTAAATTTCAGATGGTTATAACTTTGATGGTTTTATGTCAGATTTAACAGTTATGCTTTTATAAATTAATTTTTTCTTTATTTTGTAACATAAAGACTCTTAGACTCAAAAGTAAATGTCAGTTTTCCTGTTAAAATTGATTCTTGCCCCCGTGAGAACATTTTTTTTTCAGTATTTTAGAGCTGTAATTGTATATCAGTTCTCTTTTTTGTGCTTAATTAAGTTAGAAAGTATTTTTAAACTTGATGTGTCTAGTTCCATTAAGCCACATTTGTAAAAGGAGAGGCTGGAAAGACAGTTCATTAGCTAAGAATACTCAGTGCTCTTCCAGGGATTCGAGTTCAGTTCCCAGCACACATATCAGGCAGCTCACAAACTGCTGACTGCCAGTAACGTTAGCTCTAGAGGATCCAGTGCCTCTGACCTCTGCAGTTGCCTGTGCTTGGCGTGCACAGATATAAAGAGATACACTCATACACACAGTTAAAAATAATCAAAATAATTTCTTAAAGGGCTAGTAAGTAGGGGTTGGAGAAAGGCTCAGCAATTAACAGTACTTGCTGTTCTTCCAGCGGATACAGGTTCTGTTCCTAGCACCATGTGATTTGGCTCACAAGAGCTTGTAACTCTTTCTGCAAGGGATCTTGTGCCATCTTCTGGCCTTCAGCCACTCACATGCTTGGTATTCACTTAAACAAACATACATAAATAATAACATAAAATCTAAAAGTATAAGAATAATTAAGTGACCTTAATTATCGCCGTGTTTCTGTTTTTCACTGGTAATCTCCTATACACACAAACAAACACAAAAGTACTTTTTTGATGAGTGTGTACTTGGCATCTGTTCTATATATGTTATTCATTCTTCAGGTTAATTTGGAAAGCACAGTCCATATGCTAATACTTACACAATTTTGTTTACAAACATAAAACTTTTAACTAATATCTCAGGGAAAAAAAGAATTGTATTTCTCCACCTAGCCAATTTAAGAATAAGAAACCAAGTATTAATTATCTTAATAAAACAAGTTGGAACTAAAATTAAAATCAGAATTTTTAACTTTACTATGTTATAAGGACCTATAGGTTAAATCATATTTTAATTGCTACCATTTAAAATACATATTTTCAACTTTACTTCTTTAAAACTATTCGTTTTTCTTTAAAGCATTGAAAATATTTTTAATTGCATGGTATTTTAAAATATTTTGTTAATTTGTCAAAATTATTTTGTTTTTATGTCAAATTAATATTTTTTATAATTTATTGTCCTTGCTGTTGTGGCATAGTGATCTTAAGAAATAAGTAATTTTCCTATCTGCATAATTCTAATAACTATTAATATAATTTTTTGTTTAAATACTGTATGGATTTTTAATTTGGATCATATGTTTAGTATTTTAGTTATAATTTTTAAAATCATAAGATTTTTTATTAGAATGGTAGTGAAAATAATCCATTTTGTTGGAACTTGCCTATTTTTACTTTTCACTTTTTTAATATAACTTACATTTTTTATTTTGTATGATGTTTTATTTGAAAATGTCTTTCAAACCTAGTGAGCCTCTACCAGAATGCCATGATTTTGGTGATTGATGTTTATGTAAGGAAATTTTTATTATGTAATTTTTCTGAAATATGGCCATGAAATTCTTTTAACTATATAGTACTTCCCTTACCCTACTACATCCATTCATTCCTAATTTTGTAGTCAGAGGAGGCCTTTTAATACTGTCACTCAGTATAAATAACAGGTTGTGAATTGTATCCTAAAACTATGTCTTCAGTTTTTACTAGTTTTAAGATTTTTTTATTTTGTTTAAAAAGACCCCGTGTAGATTGTGATATAGTAGATGGAGCTTAGAGTTGTGTTGTTTCCTCTCCCAGGTCTTCATCTTAGGTCACTTTACATCTGTTGCTTTTACTTGTGTATCAATTGAAGAGACGCCTTCTTGGCTGACTCTAAGCCTTGAACCAGGTTCTATGACTTTAATCCGTTTCATCTGTAAATTGGTTGATTGTGGCTCAGCCTTGATTGGGTCAGTGAAAGACTTATTTAACATGAGTGCCACTCTCAATGTCCTCCCTGCAGGGAGGTCCTCAGAGTGTGATAATCCCAGCTGCTCAGGAGGAATCGTTTTCACCCAGGAGCCCTGTGTTTCAGAAGCACTTTATAAATTAATACTAATGAGAAAGGGATTTAATGAGATGCTTTTCTTTGTTCTTACTAAATGCATCTGTCCTCTTACTACAGTGAATTTTTACTGTGTTGATACTAGTTTTCATAGGATCACCATCTGAAATTGAAGACCTTCATTTTTTAAAAAGTAGGAATTGATTGTGTCATAAAGTTGGCATAAATCAGACTGTTTCTATTCCAGAATTTTCTATTTGCTTAGCATGATTTAACATATTGGATATTAGGTATACATTAGGTATATAGAAATATAAAGCAGGTTGTGATAGCACATATCTATGACCCCAGCACTTGGAACACTGAGACTAGCCTAGGCTACATAATAAGTTTGAGGGCATCTTGTTCTATGTAGTGAGATCCTATCTCCACAGCAACAAAGCCTGTAAATTATTATGTAGATATTACGTTATTTTAATGTACCTTCAAGATAAATATCATTAAAAATATTTTGACCCTTAAATGTAGAAAAATTACATTTAGAACTTAGGGTAATTTAAGAACATTATCCTAAAAATACTTCATCCCCTTCAATTCAGAAATTATTTTGAATTTGCATGTTCATTAGCTACATAGCACCACAATGTTTTAATGTCCCAGTAGCTTTGCTGGTTTATAATTCACAGTCATTAAGAACATAACTACTCAAAAGTGCAATCCACTGACTATTTCAATAAACTTGTCAGATATGAGACATACTAAATACAAAACTATAAAGGTTCCGTGTAGTTCTTAGGCTTACTGAAATTTGATAAGCATTGATTTAACACAGCTTATTAACTTGGTCAGCCACTAAGAAGTGTTACTTCGTATAGCTTTTAACACTTTGGCCTCAGCTATGTTCCAGTAGATGAAATATAATTATTTATTACCATGACTGCCTGATATTTAAAGTTTTTAGGATGTGTTTAGTTTGTTGGGTATATGCCTTCATTGTTCCTGTAAATTTCTATATGCTGCACATAAAGCATGCTCATCCATTTTACATATGATCCTAAAATAGAAGGAAACTTTCTCTGAGCCTTGTTGTGTAGGTAAGTGAAAATCTATGTTGTGATATTAACCAGTACATGAAGTTCAGTGACAAAGAACAGATCTGATGTAGTAGTAATAACAACAGTGAGTCCCCGCTAAAATCTACTGGAAAGCTGTGCTTTGTGACTTCATAGATACAGTAGAAGCTGACTGTGTTACCTAATTGTACAAGTGCTTACATAGCTGTCAGTCTCCTGCTTGACCATCGTCGTTTCTTTCATAACCAGATTTAGCACATTGGAATGTGTGATTTCTAATAATTATCAATTACATTCTCCCACTACAATACTGTGTAATGCTTTCTACTCTGAAATTGCTTTTGTTTTCGAATTTTGCAAGTACTCTACCACTGAGCATATCCCCAGTCCTCAAATTGTTTAATTTGGATTACTTAAGTATATACTTCCCTGCTTTATCAATACATTTGGAGTTTTATAGATATTTCTGATAAGTATTTATTAGTACTAATTATGGTATAGTATCTGTAATAATTTTTTAATCTCTTAGGTTGTACCAAATTGCCATTTTTGTAGGTAAATGTATTTTTAATTTCTTAGTTTTAACCAAATTTAAATCATTTCCTGTCTCCTCTTTTAATCAACTCACTAACAATTAGCATGTATCTTGTATGACCCACTTTTACTTGTTACTTTTGTCTGATCTTAATAATAAAAGAAAGTATATGTTTTAAAAAAACAGTGACCACACTAATGAATGTAGTGATGATAAATGTTGGTGATAATTTGTAAATATATAGTGTATTTTAAGTTATATGGTATAAACATCAAAATTTTCTTGACTCTGAAACTTTTTTTCTATGTAGATGGCGTTTTGTTTTCTGAATTTTCTGTTCCTTTAGATGCTCTTGTTTAAATTATTGTAGGAAAAGGGTTAAATATATTAAACTCATTGGAAATTTAATATAATTTTACAGGAACCAAATGGAGTAACTATTATTTTTTGTTAGTATTTCTGATGCTTTAGTTTATAAAACTGCAATTAAACCAAGATAGGTCAATTAATAACTAAGAATTCATTATTTTGGTCATTTGCTAGAGTTAACCAACTAAAATGAAATGAATCGCACAATTACAGAAGGAAATAGATACTGCTTGTAAAGATGGTTTTACTAAAACCTTTTAAGGCCAGTTAGGCTGGGTGGTACGTGTCTGAAATCTAGCACCTGGTGGCTGAGCAGGACATTATAAGTTTGAGGCCAGCCAGGGACACATAGTAAGACCCTTTCTCAAAAAAAGAACAAAAACAGCAACAGTAAAGTCTATTAAACTCCTGACAAGAATGTGTACTTAATTTTGTTCATGTCTTTGAATATATTACACATAGAGTGGGTCTTCCTCTAGTACTCCTGCCAGCAGCAATAACTCAGTTTGTTAAATTATATAGTTAGCAAGCCAAAGCAAAGGAAAGCGGCCATTCTCACAGGGCTGCAATTCACCTTCTCGGAGACTGCCTGGTGCAATTATTTCTTACAGGTGATTCAGTCACCTGTGAAATCTAATGAGTTTCCAGATCTTTGTCATTCTGGGCTTAAAGCTAATAACACTAAGAGAGTAATGGATTATAATGCAAACTTTTAGAGGTGTGGGATGAGACTACCAGTGTTGTAATTTTAGCTTATTTTATATGAAACCTGAAGTTCATACATCATAACAAATAAATATCTCAGTAACTGTAGAGCTTTCCTTTTATTATTACAGAGAAGTATTCTTAATTTCAGTGTATGTTAAACAATTTCTGTTACCACATTTTTGGTGTTTTATATTATGTGTTATCAAGCTGTGTTTTTGTGTTTTATTTTAGCTTATTTGCACTAATCTTGATGAACTCAGGGAATTAATCACAAAAATCGAGAATGAACTCAAAGATCTGGAAAACAGTAGAAAAAAATCGGTAGGTGTTTATCCAAAAGTTCTATCTGTTATTGTCAGCATTAAAATTTATTCCTGCTTTTTTCCAAAGTTTTTAAAAATCTTGTTCTCCTAATTACATGAAAATTTACAATTAAAGATAGAAGCATTGTTTCTTCCATTTCTCCCATGTGGTCTAATTTTTATTTTTAATACAAAAAGATGGTATCGGGGCAAGAAGATTCATTTTCTTTGCCTGGTTTATAACAACTAGTCTTAGATATTACTCAGTATACTGATTGTTTTCTAACTGGTAGCTTTCTAGTTACTGCATATTCTTAATTACATATCTTGAATGGAAGCCTATTACATAGTAACAAACTTTTAATTATGTGTAGTATAAAACATATACCAGACCATAAATTCTTTTTATTCTCACCAGGATAACTCCTAAAAAAACTGTTATCAGACTGTAGGTTTTTAAGATTAATTTTTACTGTATTTCCTAACAATAGTTGATCAACTAATTTCCTGAAGTTTTCCTTAAGTCACTGCAGCATGAGAGTGTCACATACATGCACTCACTGGGTAAAGTGTTCCATGCTGTTCTCTATCAAGTAGATAACACCTACTTAACTGGCATTTATAACTGGATTATGTCATAGTGGAAACATAACTATATACCAATAGATAAACAGGGAAAGTGTCAAATCATACAAGAACCCTTTTATTATGAAACCACTCGCTTTGTACTTAAAACCTGTTAACATAAATATGTATAATAATGATGACTGATTCAACAGATTTACAGTGGCCATTTTACATGCTGTTAGCAATGACATGTGGAAGTATTTTGAAGGGAGCAGACGAAGTATCAGAAAACTTCAGCATTCTGGAGTTATTTAGCACAAAAATGAAAGAACCTTAAATATTTCAGAAGTCTTAGATGACTGTGATCAAAGAGGTGAAATAAATATTCAGAATAGTCATCAGCCAGATGTTACCTTTAGTACCAGCACTTAGGAGAGGCAGTGCCTGGAGGATCTCTGTGAGAGTACAAAGTAAGCCTCATCTGCGTAGTGAGTTTCAGGCCAACCAACACTGCTGAAGGAGACCCTGTCTCAAAAAGAAACAAAAACAAAATTAGCCGTCATCACTTAACAAGAAAAACCTTATGATCGGTATACCATCAGAGAGTAGAGGAAACATTTTAGAAATACTTCCATTTAAAAATAGTAAAGACCGGGACTGAAGAGATGCCTCAGTGGTTAAGAGCATTGCCTGCTCTTCCAAAGGTCCTGAGTTCAATTCCCGGCAACCACATGGTGGCTCACAACCATCTGTAATGAAGTCTGGTGCCCTCTTCTGGCCTGCAGACATACATGCAAACAGAATATTGTACACATAATAAATAAATATTAAAAAAAATAATAAAGACCTGTATGTTTTCATATGTACTTTAGGTATCTATGAAGTCTCTTGATGTGGAAGACTTTTATTAAAATTTACTGCAGTAGTATGTTCTACAAAAAAAATAATTTATGTGAGAATATTTTCAGCCAGAATTATTATCATATTTAATATTTTATGTTCATAAAAGAATGATTATTTAGTAGGAAAGGATAATATTTTTTTAAAAAAATCAAAGCATAACATAGTTTTGCAGAAGCTATTGCTTTTAGTTATTGCCTCAGAAGCTATTGTTTTCATATTTCACAACTGAACATAATTCTGTAAATTGCTAAACCTTTATATACTTAACCATAACTTTATTCTGTGTATATAAAAAGGTTTTTTCCTACTGTGTAGTTTAAGCATAGCTGATTGAAGTACTTAGAGCACATACTACAGGATTTTCCACAAAGTCGTCCTCCTCCCTTAGTGGAGTGGACTGCAGTGTTAGCACATTGCCTTCCTTCACAGGATCCCGTAGAAGAAACAGTAAACAAACTAAAGGTACCTGACAGTATAGTCTGTGGGAAAGTTTATTAAAAGTTTCAGGTTTTATATAGAGGTTGATGGATTCCCTTTTGTGTCTCCAAACTACATTCTTTTGTATTCACAGGTCGCTTTTAATATTTCTTGAAGAAATGGGGTTTTTGGAATTGTACTTTATAGGGATAATTTTACTGATGTACCAGCGTAGAGTGTAAACTATTTCCCCCTGACTGAAACTGCCTAGAGGATTATTAAATAGACAGTTGTCTCAGCCAGTGAAAATGACCACATAGCATAAAATAAATAAGCTTTCATTTTAGAATTCTCTCTTCCCCCGAACACACCTTTTTTCCTTTACAAAATCTATTAATGAATATCTGTAAGTTGCAGAAATTACCTTATTGGGTATTTGTTACTATTTAATAATGGCTTGTATTTGGTATCATTTAAGAGTAATATGCTCTCCTTAACAGAATTTTTACATAAACTGAAACTTAAACATCAGTAAACATAAATAATGTCAAAAATCCTTATATTAATCATTTAATGAAGAGCTTTCTTGCCTCCTGTTATCTGGATACAATGTAAGCCTTTGTAATTGATTCCAGGGTCACTGTTGTGAATATCAGTTGTCTTATTACTGTAACAATCTGTTGCTATCACTTGTTCTTATTAAAAATTCATTCATATATTTTGAAGGATTATTTTGGTATGTTTGCTTCTCGTCTTTTTTTTTTTTCCATTGCCAGGCTGTCAGTTATCCCCTCTTGTTGTGTCAGTTTATTTGCTCTAGTTGGAATGCTGTGGACTAAAAACGCAGGTAACCATACTTGCTAGGATTGGGCTTACAGTGAAGACCATAATAGAATGTATGAACTTCACCATAGAGATAGCTGCCTTGACTTACTCCTTCTCTTGTAATAGATGAAGGATTGATATTTATCCCCTGAGGATTAATGTCAAGACTAAAATGATATTTAGAATAAAACATTTCTTTAATTTAATAATGATTTTAATTTTTCAATAACAGTGAATAACAGAAGATGTTAATGTTTAGTTCCCCATAAGCGTCACTACTGAATTTAGAAATTGCACATGGGATATTGATGTAATACAGATTCATATAATAAGCACTTAGCTGTTTCAGAGAGTTCTCTCTGGGGTCAATCCAGATACTGTTTCCTACCAAATAACAAGGTAAACCAGGCATTCTGTACAGCGCTATAATCCTAGCAGTAGGGTACAGGGAAAGGCAGATTAGAAGTTCCAGGTTATCCTCATCCACATAGTGAGCTTGAAGCCAACCTGGACTACCTGTGACCTTGTCCTAGGGGTAGAAAACAATCCATTTTCTTATCCAGTTAAGAGTGCATTAAAAAAGGTTATTTTTGTTTTCTTATTTAACAGACTTTATATTCTAGAGCACTTGATAGTTAAAAGGCTTTAAATATATCAGGCTTTGCCATTGAGCTGCTTGTTAAATGAAAGTTATAATTTCTTAAATCAAGCTTGTTTCCTTTCGATTCTGTAATGCTGTACTTAATCGTCTGCCTAGCTTTGTCTAAAGTGAGGCCTCTGGTTAAGATGGAGAGAAACATAGTTTGACAAAAACCTTTTAATTTTTCTCATCATAATTTAGGTTGCATGAGTTTTTAGTGTTCTCAAAGACAAATCCCATTTTTACTGCGTGTGTTCTTATGACTTTAGTTGACATAAAAATTTCCATTGTACTGAATTATTTGGATAATATTCTTTCTAGTCTGATTTTTTTTTAGTTTTCCTGAAATAGCATTAATGTTTTAATAAATACTCAGTCTTACTGTGTTTAGAACTTGTTGGACATACTACATTCTAGGTAGTAAAAACATGAAAGACTTTTGCTACTCTTTAAGAACTTTTCATATGAGCCTGTTTTATCATCATGTTTACTCAATTTGTGCTTTATCATAGTTTATCCAAAGAGGCATCTGCCTTTAAGCAAACATTTGCACAGAGATTGAGCATAAAAAAAAGTGTATGTCTTTTTTTTTCTCTAGTGAAAAGTAAACTGCCTCACTAGGAGTGTGATATCTGTGTTTCTCTGTCCAAAGCAGTGGTGCTATCACAGCGGTCATTGTGTGCCTTTGTACTTGGTTTTAATGCTAATTTAGATGTAAATGAAATGTTACATATACTCTTAGATATGAGACTTACTCTTAAGTGAAAATTGGTAAGAACATCAAGAGAAAATTTTACTCTGGCATTGTTAAAATACTGTTTTAACTTTTTCCATAGGAATGTGCAGTCATTTCACTGTATTATAAAGCGATCACGTTTCAAAAGGCGCTATGTAACAGTGTGGTTAGGGTGATCTCTGTCTTCTGAACTGAATGTGCAGAAGGTTTTTTTTTCTAGGTCAGAAATTACAAAAGCAGAAAATACTTAGTGATGTAGTATTCAATTTTCACTTAATATTACTTAGACTACAAAAATGTCAAGTAACTTAGTTTATTAAAATAGTTTGTGTGTTTTGGGAGGTGGGTTTTGGGGGAGTTTGTTATTGTTGTTTTTCAAGACAAGGTCTCTCTGTGTAACCTACCTGTTCCTGCCTTCTCAGTGCTGGGATCAAAGGAGTGTGCACTACATCTGGCTAAAACAGTTAAATTCTATTTGTGCTGTTTCCATTCATAGGAGTTTACATTCTTTCCAAGTCACCTTTGGATTGTATTTGGTTTTAAATGAACCATCATTGGTCATTAGGGATCCACTGACACTTTGACAGTTTATTTTCATTTTTCTTGAAAATTATAATGCAGTTATATTAATAAATTGACAGTCCTTTTCCACCATAGGATGTTTGTTCATTGTAAGAATTAAGCCTATAATACAAGTACTTTGCCTTGTGATGGTTGCTTTTCTTTTTTTATGCACTGGCATTTGTAAGCAAAGCATTTTAGAAAGTAGCATGTAAAAAGAATTGTGTGCATTTATACATGAGCTAACTTCCTTAATATATGGCTCCTCATAACCTTTTTTGATTATATACAACATTACAAGAAAATCTGCATAAGAAATTGGATGGTTGGTAAAAGTGGGTTTACCATTTATTAATATATAAACATATCCATAATGATGAGATACTTAATACATCTAGAATTTGTTTTTCTATTTTTTTCTCTTAGGTTTCCAGTGTCCCCAGCATTAGTAGATTGCCAGCTCCCTCTTTACGGTAAGCACCCTAGCAAGTGTTAAACTGGCATTGTCAAATCCACCCCTGATTACTGCAGCGGGATGAGTTGTTCTCTAGTCATTAGGTAAGTTCCCCCGTGCTCATTTCACACTTATTGAGATGCAGTTTTTCATTTTATAGTATTGTGTAGTTTTGTAAGTTTTTTTCCTCATATAATTCCTTAGGTTATACACAAAAGACTTAGGAAACTGCATAATATAATAAAGGACTTACCTTGTGACCATAGACCAGCTTCCTTAAATAATATTCCCAAGAGGGTCATTTAAAAACTCCATGGTTTGGTAGGTGAGCATCTAATACAGAGGGAGCTGGCAAACTATAAATGCTGTGGACATTGGATGAGAAGCAATGAAAGGTAAGCTGCAAATTTAGACTATTGGCTGTTGTTGTTGTTCTGCTGTATGTTCACATTAAAGTTTATAATCTGTTAATTTAATATATATATATATATATATATATATATATATATGTATATATTACTCTTTGGGCTGGAAAAATGGCTCAGTGGTTAAGAGCAGTTATGCTTGCAGAGGACCAGATTCAGTTCCCAGCACCCATACGGTGCTTCGCAACTACCATAACTTAGTTCTATGGGATCCAAAGCCCTCTTCTGACTTCCTTGAGTATGAAGTACACACATGGTGCACATATATACATGCAGACAAAACACACATAAAATAAAATGAATAAATCTTTTTTAAAAACTACCCTATTTTGCTTCCTTTTTTATTGATTTATTGAGCTATACATTTTTCTCTGCTGTCTTCCCTTCCTCTCCCCTCCAACCCTCTCCCATGGTCCCCACACTCCCAATTTACTCAGGAGAGCTTACCTTTTTATACTTCCCATGTAGATTAGACCCATGTATGTCTCTCTTAGGGTCCTCGTTGTCTAGATTCTCTGGGGTTGTGATTTGTAGGCTGGTTTTCTTTGCCTTATGTTTAAAAACCACTTATTACCTTATGTACTCACTCATAAGTGATTTTTATACATAAAACAAGGAATAACCTATTTTCTTAAAGTGACCTTTAGTGTTCATAATGCTAAATGTATATAATATGTTTAAATTTTACCTTAAAAAATTTTTAAGCCCTGAAAATGATCATAATTTTGATAAAAATGTTAAAAATTGTGCCTGTGTTCACTTATTTATTAATGTACTAATCAGATTATATGCATAATTTATGTTAAATATTATACTAAGTACATTTTTACTGATGTTTTAGCACTGGGGCACCTGACTAGTTGTCCCAACTACCTGTCCTGACTGTTGATTCATCTGTCTACCAGTTTGATTGTTAGTTCTGTAATCAGTACACATGAAGATTTTGTCTTTCTTGAAATCAGTGAATTTTACATTAATAAAGGTAAGGGAGCACACTATTTTCACTCCTATTTTTCTTGAACACATACTCTGTAGCCCAGGCTGACCTCAGACTTGCAGCAATCCTCTTGCCTCCAACTCCAAAGTGCTGGAAGTGGTTACTTGTGCCACCATGCCAGTTGTTTTCCTTTGCTTTGATTTAGTTTTAAAATATGTCACTATTTTAATTACTATTATACTTTTAATTAACACAATCTTTAGAGATTGTAACTTTTAAGATTGCAAGGGTATCTGAATAATAATATCAGTACTTATGAATTAGTAGTTGCACAATATAATCTATTAGTACTCATTTAGGAGTTGGCTCTGTGGGGACCAGGAGAGACACAGCATGGTGATTTAGAAAGAGAGTAGATTCTAACATTTGTGAGATACAGAATTTTAGTCTGAAGTCCATTCTGTTTTACAAGTATTTGCTGGAGTGATTTTAAGACAGCTTTCTTCTAGAAAATTATGCCCTTTTAAGTTTTAATAGATCCATCTTGGAAGGAATATCAAAATTGTTTTTTCTCATATCTATATATAATCTATAAAGTTGGTCAGTCAGAAGAGCTATTTTTGGCTTGTGGTTACTTAGTTTAAACAACAATAAATATTTGTTTATTTGAAGATTTTTATATTGAACCAAAGGTAAAGAATGTTTTTATTAACTCTAGTTGCTTATTAAAAATAGATAACTTTTAAGCTGGGCGGTGGTGGCGCACGCCTTTAATCCCAGCACTCGGGAGGCAGAAGCAGAAGCAGGCAGATCTCTGTGAGTTCGAGGCCAGCCCGGTCTACAAGAGCTAGTTCCAGGACAGGCTCCAAAGCTACAGAGAAACCCTGTCTTGAGAAACAAAAACAAAAAAAAAACAAAAAAAAAAAAAAACTTTTAATGCTTTTTGTAATAGTTCCATTGTGCACTATAAAAATGAGGTCCCAACTCAGTAGGAAGCAACAGTGTTAGGACTAAGGAGTTAGTTTGGTGGTACAGTGCAAGGCTCAGGATTCAGTCCTTAGCACAGTGGTGTGGGGCAAAAATTCTGTTACTTTAATTGCATTTGGATTGTAAGCATCATATTTTATCCCAGTAACACTTGAAGCTGATTTCCCCCTCCATTTGAGTTGTTGAGTGAAAACCCTGTTTAAACACCAGTACAAGCAGTGATTCTGCCCTTTTAATCACCTCAAGAGTATAGATTCACATTCCCATGGCAGTGTATAGGTTCCTTTCACAGGAGTCATTATATCTTTTATAGTTTTATACCTTTTATTAATCTTCTATGATAGAACACCATAGATATTTCAAAACAGGTTAATGGGTAAGGCACTTGTATGAAAATTATAAATCTGTTTGTTCTCTGATTAAATATTTAAGTTCCCTTCCTTGTATAGAATCTTTTTGTCGGTCATATATTTTGTAGACATTAATTAATTTTAAAAATCAGAATTAAATGTAAAATCTTCTTAATCATTTTTAAAATCTTATAAAGCAAAAATTAATTTAGTAATTTAACAGAGACACCACTACAGCAAAGTCTTGATATAAAGATGTACAAGATATACCGTGTACCCTTCCTGTTCCTCATCTTCCTAGTCCTAACTGATGTCATCTGAATTCCCTGTCCTGTCACCACTGTACTTACCCAGACAGCAACTGTACAAGCCAGGTTAGTTCTGCAGGCGTCACTTTTCTCCTTTGGTCCCCGCTAGTTTTCTCAAAGACTTTAATCCTTTTTCTAATGAATTCTACCACACACAGGACATTCTTTCGGCTTTCTTCCTTAACATTCTTCCTTCTCTTAAGTTTGAGGAAAATTGAATTCTATTCTCTCACCATTTCGTTTTCCGTCAAGTAGTTGCTGAGTATATGATTGGCACCGGTAATTCCAACACTTGAGAGGCTGTACAGGAAGCTCGAAAGATCCAGACTAGGCCGAGCTACATAGCAAGTCAAAGGGTTGCATAGTGAGATCCTGTCTAAAACCAAAAGAGTGAATACTAGCTCCTGTTCCATTTAATAGTTTTGATTCATGGATTAGAATGAGCCCTTCCTACTATCTCACCAATTCTTTTAGAAAAGTTTTCACTTCTAAGGTATAACTCACTGCTTACTTGGGTCTGACTTATGCTTTTCTTAGAATATATTTGAAAAGGAATGACTATTTAATATGCTATAGCAGTGTCTCAATCTGTGGGTCATGACACCTTTGGAGGTTGAACAGCCCTTTCACAAGGGTTGCCTAAGACCATCTGCATATCAAGCATTCACATTGTGGTTCATAATAGCAAAATTACAGTTATGAGGTAGCAACAAAAATAATTTTATAGTTGGGGTGACCACAACATTAGAAACTAACTGTATTAAAAGGTTATGGCATTAGGAAGCTTGAGAGCCACTGTGTGGTAGGAAATAAAAATTTTCTTAAACTGAGTGGTGGTGGCACACGCCTTTAATCCCAGTGCTCAAGAGGCAGAGGCAGGTAGATGTTTGAGTTCAAAGCCAACCTAGTCTACAGAGAAAGTTCCAGGACAACCAGTACTATGTGGAGAGACCCTGTCTGGGAGGGGAGGGATTTTTCTTAAAAATTTTTCTTAAAACCATGATCCGACATCCTATTAAGATGTAAATTAGGGGTGGAGAGATGACTACAGTTGTTAATCCGTGCTGCTCTTGCAGAAGACTAGCACCCACACAGAGATGCACAAATACCTGTAAACAGTTCCAGAAGATTTAACTCCCTCTTTGAGTTTTATATGCATTACACACATATGCATGCAGGCAAAACAGTCTTGCACATAAAATAAAATAATCTTTTTAAGACATAAATTAGCATAGGGTTCATATTTGGTGTGTCCACAGCATAAAATTCTGCATCTTCCTACTCTTCTAATAAACAGTTACCCTTCTAAGATTCAAAACCTCAGAAGAAATGTAGCTCTTTGAATATGTAAATAGATACCCTGTTGCTTTAAAGTTCTAAAACCTTTGGGGTTATAAAGTTAAAGACTTGTCATTTAAAATAGCAAAGATGTTATGTGTGTGCATGTGTATGTATGTGTATATAAAAAGTTGGCAACTCCATTTACACCTCTATACTTTTGCTATAGATAGTGATCTTATTATTCTTGATATGGGCAGATAGACTTGATAGGATGAAGTGATTTTATGCATGTTAAATGTGATCTGTAATGTATGATTGTGACTTCCATTGGAAATAATACATATGGATTATGTGATGCAAGATATTTCTTCCTTTTGTAAACTCTCATTTTGCTTTTCTATGCTAGAAACTGCTAAAATAATTATAGCAATTTCTTAGGGAGTTTGTTAAAAAGTCTCTCTTTTTTTTCCCCTCTCTTAGAAGTTACAAAAACTTTGCTTCATGGCTTAATTTACTTATTTGGTGAATTTATTTAAATATTTGTGCCTTTAAATGGTTTTGATCATTTGTTGGTGGGTCCCTCCCCTTTGGCACTAGAGCTCGAACCCAAGACTACATACATTTGGTAAATGATTTATTAAGATATTTATAACTGGCATAATTAGACTTTTTTTAAGTATGCATTTCCTACTTAGATGATAAACATTTGGAATTTATTCTGGAGAACTGAAGATCACTAGATGTAGTGATGTTTCATTTGTATTTTAATGAATAAAGCTTGCCTGAAGATCAGAGAGTAAAACAGCTGCAGTGATCAGCCATACAGACTAGGTAGTGGTGGCACACACCTTTAATCCTGGTAGCCACACTAGTTTGCTATAGAGGCTGGGCAGTGGTGGTTATACGCCTATAATCTCAGCACGAGAGAAGAATATAAAAAGGAAGGAGAAAGATTTCTGTCTCAGTGTCGTTCTGAGGATTCCTGGAGGCAGGATCATCATTTTTTGGACTGAGGTAGAGGTAAGAGCCAGTGGCTGACTGCCTTGCTTTTCTGGTCTTCAGGTTGAACTCCAGTATCAGCCTCTGGGTTTTTATTAATCATGCTACAACTAAACATATTCAGATTTCTTAAAAGATATTTCCTCTTTTGTTTATTTTTGATGAGTTATTGACATTTTGTTACTTTGTTAGAGGATAAAATTTGGTTGATATTGATTTTCAAGTAAGTCTAAGAAATTTACTTTTTAAACTTAATGTTTCTAGGGCAAATGGTACCATCGGAGGCAAGCTGTAAAAGAATTGCATAGTACACTGATACGCCTTTTAAATGAATTGCTGCCATGGGAACCAAAGTTAATGAAGGCATTTCAAAGAAACAGGTAACAAACTGTACAATTTATTTAACTTATCCTAAGGCCCTTATTTTAAGATTTGGGGTTTTTCCATTCATTTGCATTTCATCCAATACAAAACATGTGTTCTGTGATTTGCTTTCTAATGGAAGAAACATACGGACTCAAAAGGTGATGAATATTAGTGGGGAGGATCATGATGGAGGGGATGTTTGAGACTGAGACTGGGAAGGCTACTCGTAAAGGAAATAAGGTGCACATTAGAGGGAAAGTAGGCCCCTTTTTCCTCTAAGGGCACACTCTATAAGAAGTGTATTTGGCATTTGGAGGAAGTACAAAGAGTCAGTTATAACCAAAGAAAAATGATTGATGAAGATTGACATAGGACATAAAAGTCAGAGGTCAAGTAGCCAGGTCAGGTAGGACTTAATCTCTTAAGAGTTTACATGGGCCAATATGAAAAGCTTTTGAAAGGGTGTTACAGAGACAGGATGTTCCTCCTGTGTTTCTGTTGCTTGCTTGCCTGCTTGCTTTCAGTGCTAAGACTTGAACTCAGAGCTTTGCACGTGGCCAGGTACATACCACTAAGCTATATCTCTCACCTTAAGGTTGGTTTGGTTTTTTTTTTCACATTAATTGGTTGATTGTTTCTGTGTGTGTGGAGGGTGGGGACAGGAATTACACTTGTGTTTACCGTGGTCACACGTGAAGGTTAGAGAGCAGTCTGCAGGGAGTTGGCTCTTTCCTTCCTCTAATGTGTGTGTTGGTGGAAGGCACTTTTATTCATTTGAACCATCACTGAGGCTATCTGGCCTTAAGTTTTAAAGTGCTCACTCTAGCTGCCATGTTGAAATTGTTGTAAAGGTGAAAGCAGATGAACTAATTATACTATAATAGTTACCCTGAAAAAAGTGGGAGTAGCTGGTAGCATTGCACATGACAGGAAGTGGTTGGGTTTTAGATATAGCTTCAAAGTAGGGTTGGTAAAATTTGCCTAAAGAGTGTGCTTCAGAGTGTGTGGTAGGTTATTCTTATCATCAACTTGATAGTCTTCCAAAATAGTATGGAAACAAACTTCAGGCATGTCTGTATGGGATTTCCTAGATTAGATTAATTGAGGTGGTTCACCCTCACCTGGGGCCCTAGACTGAACAAAAAAGAGAAGAGGAGCTGAGCTGCAGCATTCATCTGTTTTCTGATGGGCTCAAGGAACAGCCACTCAACGTTCCTGTTGCTATAACTTCTCTGCCATAATATACCCTCAGACTGAAATAATTATGCCCCTTCCTTCCATAAGTTACCTCGTCAAGTATTTTAAACCAGCAGTTAATGAAGTAGCTAATATAAATGTGATAGAAATTGATGAGTAAAAATTTAATTTGGTCTAAACGATTATCATCATGGATTTGCCATTAGCTGAGACAGGAGTGACTAAAGGAGAATTAGATTTGAAGAATAACAGGGACGGAATAGTTGGATCTAAACATGTTGAGTTTGTTATACTTTCTAGACACCTAATTGGTGGTGTTGAGTAGGCATTGTCTGAGTTATATAAGTAATTCAAGACTTTATTAGACTTGAGGTACAAATTTGGGAGTTATTAAGATTGATTATATTTAAGGTCATGACATTAGTGGAAATTATGTAGACATTGAACATTGCAATATTTAGAAGTAAGGTAAGCACTTGGAAGGCAGAGGTAGGGCACACACTACACACACAAACACACACACACACTAACAACAAAAATAAAATGCAAGCTGGGTGGTGGTGGCAGACACCTTTAATCCCAACACTCTTGGGAGGCAGAGGTAGGCTGATCTCTGTGAGTTCAAGGCCAGCCTAGTATACTAGAGCTAGTTTCTAGGACAGGCTCCAAAGCTACAGAGAAACCCTGTCTTGAGGGGAAGGGGAAACACTAAATAAATAAAATGCAAAACTATTATCATTTCAGTTATTCTTTAATGATTTTTCTAGACTGAAATAGTGGTATACACTTGTAATCCCAGCAACTAGGAGTCTGAATTGTAAATCTGAGATAAGCCCAGACTGCTACATAGTAAGACCTTGTTTTTAAAACCAAGAAAAAAAAATCTAAACTATACTGTGATGACTAATTTAGGGCTGTATCAGGCTGGAGTAGTAGTTCAATTGGTAGAATGCTTGTCTTGTAATAAAGTGATTGCCTTGCAAGCACAAGGACCAGAATTTCAATCCCCAGAACCCATGTTTAATGCCAGTTATTGTGGTTCATGCCTTTAATCCCAACACCTAGGAGGTAGAGGCAGGCATCTCTTATGAGTTCAAGACAAACTTGTTCATCATAGCAAGTTCCAGAATGGCCAGAGCTATATAGTGCTGTTCTATCTTTTAAAAACAAAGAAACAAACAAAAGTGGGGGGAAAAATCACTTTTTTTTTTAAAGTCAAGCATTCACAGGGCATGCAGATCTCTAGGGCTTGCTGGCCAGTGTACCTGCTGAGTCCCGGGCCAGTGACTCAGGGCTCATTTTTCAATTCAGATAGAAAATTTTAGTTATTTATTGCTTTTCTTAATAATTCTAACTAAAACCCTCAGAAAGACAAATAGATGGTGTATTCAAATTTTATTCAGAAATTTTAAGATATAACCTTTAATTTCTTAAGCATATATCATAAGTTTTGTCTTCTTAGGTAATTAATAATTGGTAAGACTGAACTAATAGGCATTTTAGATACACTTAAAACATAATTTTAAGATAATTGAAAGTATTTCAAGATTTAATATAAAATACTAATTAATTTAGCTTCCAAAAATTCCATGTTACACTGATTTATTTCAGGAGCCGCCTGAAGAAAGACTATGATGATTTCCGAAGACAACCTGATCATGGTCAGTTCACTAGGGAACTATGGACTACTGAAGAATGTGAAGGGAACCCTGAGAGAGAGCCCCCTACAGCAGAAATCAGTAAGTCTGTAGATGCAGCAGAACCTCTAGACAACCTGGAGAAAGAGCACGTGGATTCTGGTAGGCATTCAAACTTTTTAAATATAAGCACAAAGAGAACTTTGTTTTTTTGTGAAGGCAAAAGGTAATCGGGTCAGTGAATGTTGATGAGGAAATCTAATAATTTACAAAATGCTATCCATATTCTTGTAAGCAATTTCTTGGCAATCATTATTAAATTTTTCAGAGTTTCTGAAGCCAGTGCCTAACCCTAAGTTATATATGTGTCATTGCCTGTTGCAGATCATACACTGCTAAACTGTTGCCTGTTTGGAATTTGTTTTTTTATTTATTGTTACTATTCTTAAAGCTCTGTTGGTAAAGTTTGCCGTAAATAAATTTGAGAAATCCTTAAGATTGTGAATATTTTTTAAAATGAGGTACAGCCAGAGTTGATGGCTGACTGAGACTAAAGTAAACACATAAAAGTATGGGTAGCTAGACCAATTTACATGTGATTCATTTCAGCTCATCAGTGGCATTATTTAGTTTAATAAGAAGTTAATATGAAAAACTTGTAGATAGTAATATGTTAATATATTTCATATCTTGTGTGAATTGTAAGAGTGAACTTCTTTTGATCAGAAATGAACACAATTTTTTAAGGATAAAGAACAAGAAAGGCTAAACATTTGTTTTAATTTTTTGTCTCTAAAGACTAAAGTACAGAATTGTAACCATTCCTCTATGGTATAAAGGTTTCCCTATCTAGAGAAAGAAAACTAGCCAGATTAAACTGAGTATCTTTTTAAAAACTGTGAGTTTTTCCTTGATGCTTATGCATTGGCAGCAGTATTAGTCCAAAATTAATCTCAGTAATAGGTTGCTCTTAACCTATTGTAATTGGGATATAGAAGGTCAGCATGTTTAAGGTCACTGTTAACTTCTTCTGTAGTGCTGAAGTTTTGGAATGACTGGACCATAGACTCTTTAAATTGCCTGCTCAAAAATTGACTATAATTTTTTTTAATTGGTGTCACTCAATCACTTGTTTTCTATAAACAAAATGTTTGTTTTTATAATTTTCAGATGATATGAAATTATCAGAAATAGGCTTTCCTTTGGCCAGAAGCAAGTTGTTGAAAAAAGAATTGTCATCTAAAGATGTAGTGAAGACACTGCCTAAAACACTTAAACGACAGTCTAAACAAAGTAATTATCTGGACGATAGCACAAAAGAGCTTTCCCCAAGGAAGAGAGCAAAGCTAAGCACAAATGAGGCATCACTTGAGAACTTAGAAGTTGATATGCAGATTGACTGTTTGAATGAGTCAAAACATACAGAACTGCCATTTACAGAGTCATTTGCCTCAAAGGAATCAGTACCAGTGTCTGCTCTCCAGAAAGGGACCAAACCTATTCAGGCCTTGCTTGCAAAGAATATTGGGAACAAAGTGACCTTAACAAATCAACTGCCCCCTTCCACAGGTGGAAGTGTTCCTGCTGTGGAAAAGCCAGCTCTATCTCCTGCAGAAACAAGCCCCCTAAAGCCAGCATTGACTTGCCTCGCCAGTACAAAAGGACCTTTGCAGATGGTATACAAAATGCCCTGTGGTCAGTGGTTGCCAGTAGACCTTCACAATAGTTCTGTCAAGATTCAAATGCAGCCTGTGCTGGATTCTAAAACAGGAGAAAAGATCTTGCAGCAAGTTCTTATTCTGCCTAAGAATTTTGTGATTCAGCACAAAGAAGGAAAAGCAATTGCAAAAGAGCTAGCAGCCCCTCAGCAGAAAGGTGCCGAGCACTGTTCATCTTGCCCACAGACGACAAATGTGACTTGTTCTTTAGTGTCTGTTCCTATCACCTCAGTAGGGACAATATCTACCCAACTGCCTAATACAGTTTTCAGTAAGACAATTACACCTTCATCAAATGTGAGTGCTAGATCACAGCCTTTGTCACCTGTAAGCTCTGTAAGTAATGCATTAGCATCACCAGTTCAGACTAGCCAAAGTGAAGCAGGAAAAGTCAAGAGTACAGTTTCATCAGCCCCATTCCCCCAGCCTCTTACTTCCCCCACCATTTCCTCAACAGTTCAGCCTCTCTTACCAGCAACAACACTAGATGAATCTACAGATTCTGGCAGTTCCCTCACCTGTTTTTCACAGCAAACTGTTGATTCTTCTGAAGCAAAGCAAGAACTAAAAACTGTATGTATAAGAGATTCACAGTCGATTCTTGTTAGGACTCGAGGTGGGAACACTGGAGTTGTAAAAGTACAAACTAATCCAGAACAAAATTCACCCAAGAGTTTATCTTCAAGTTCTGTTTTCTCCTTTGCACCTCAACTTCAGGCATTTCTGGTACCAAAATCAACATCATCCCCTGCTTTTTCACAAGTAGCTGGAATGACTACTACATCTAACCTCCCATCTTTCAGCCAAACGCCTACTTCTGTTTCTATTTCATGTGGCTTTCATCCATCTGTAGGGAAAAACCTCAAACCTATGTTAAACCAACCCTCCAACAGTGGCTATGTGGGCCCCGTGGTAGAAAAAACCTCATATGTGCCCTCTTCACCCTTGAAGCCCTCTGTTTCTTCCAGCTCGCCGCTACCATCAACAACAAATAATTCAGTTAGTGTAATTAGCATATCAACAGGAAATTTTGGACAAACCAATACAAATATTATTCATACATCAACTAAACCACAACAAGTAGATTATATCCCAAAAACCTACCCAGTTACAAGATCAGAAGCAGCAGCAGCAATAAACGGAGATGTGCTCAGTGAGACTCCTGTTCAAAAACTTATGCTGGTATCAGCTCCACCTGTTCTTCCTTGTAGCAGTGGACCCTTAGTTAATATGGCACCAGCACCGACATCTACAAGTGTTTCTACCCAGAAAGTAGTTTTTATTAATGCTCCAGTTCCTAGCGGCCCTTCAACCTCAGCAGCTATTGTTGCAGAATCATTAAAACAGACACTTTCTCCTTCCTTGAATAAAACATATGTTAAGACTCCAGAACAACCCCAAATAGTACTGATTCCATCTACAGTGGGAGCACCAATAAAGATAAATCCTTCACCAACTGTGTCTCAGATTAAAGATGTAAAAATTGGACTAAACATAGGTCAAGCAATTATAAACCCTCCAGGAAATCTGCCAGCTATATCATCAGTTAATATATTGCAAAATGTAATGGCAAAAGGAGAAGACAAAAGTAGTAAGGGCTGTGTTTCACCCTTGTCAGCAAGTGGTAACTCAGTCCCAGCAAGCTCAAATATTGTGAGTCAAAATCTTCCTCCTGTTAATGAGTCAGTGGTTTCTTCAGCAAGAGCTGCAAACATGTTTTCAGGAACAGGAGCAAATGTACCTTTGAACTCCCTTTCAGTGACCTCATCCTCTGCTTCTGCTGGAACACGACCTCCTGTTTTAGTCAGTGGAAACGATACCTCTTCAAGGATTATGCCTGTTTTGTCAAATAGACTTTGCACGTCAAATCTGGGAAACACTGTGGCTATATCAACTGTAAAAACAGGACACCTTGCGTCATCTGTTCTCATTTCAACTACACAACCAACAGTGTCTTCTAAATGTTTGACATCAGCTTTGCAAATCCCTGTTACTGTTGCCCTGCCCACACCTGTGACTACATCTCCAAAAGTAATCAACACAGTTCCACATTCAGCAACAGTACCAGGAGCCACACGCCCTGTATCTTTTTCCAAAAGACAGTCTCAGACTTCTGTCCAGTTTCATTCACCAGGGACTTCAGCTACAGTGCCAACAAGTGCAAACACAAATAAACCTCAAACTGAAATATCATCCCTCTCACCAAGTCCAGGTAAAATAATCAATACTTCCAATGTTACATCTATACCAAACCAGCATATATCCCCTTCATTAGTAAAAACAACTCCCAGTAACAATTCTACTACAGGCAGCTCTGCCATTCACACTTGTACAGCACCATTAAATATAACTAGTCTGGCAGGTGTTCCATTCAATGAACCTTGTATTCATCAAAAAATAGTTATCAACACCAGTACACCTTTGGCACCAGGTACTCAAATCATGATGAACGGAGCCCGGTTTATTGTTCCACCGCAAGGTCTTGGAGCTGGTAGCCATGTCCTCCTTATCTCTACTAATCCAAAATATGGACCTCCCTTAGTTCTTAACAGTGCCCAAAGCGTACCGGCTACACCTGTTGATAATCCTGTCCAGAAGATCATACAGACATCAAATAATTCTTTAAGTGGGCAGCCTTTAAAGCATTCTGTAAGAAACTCTACAAAGATTGTAAACTGTCTTGGAAGTCCAAGCTCTCTCTCTACAGTACATTCAACACCACAAATCATAAACACACCTGCTAAAGTTTATGTTCCACCTGTACCAACGGTGCCATTAACTTCAGTAATTAAGTCCCCTCCAGCTACTCTTTTGGGTAAGACATCTTTGATTTCTGCCATTTCCTCCAATAATCCTCCACTGCCAAGTAGCACATCGGTATTTCATTTGGATACCTCTGTCAAAAAGTTACTAGTTAGCCCAGAAGGAGCCATTTTAAATACCATAAATACTCCAGCATCTAAGGTATCTTCATTGTCTTCATCTCTTTCTCAAGTTGTATCTGTTGGTCAAAATCCTGCCTCTGTCTTCCCTGCTTTTCAATCATCTGGTTCAGAGAAGCCTGACACAGCTGCATCTTGAATTTAGACTAAATGAGCCAGTTTTTAAAAAACGGGGCATTGTTGTAACTCCCATAGAAATTTTAACTGTTTATTATACTGTTGGAAACATACTGTTTATTATTGTGTGTATGTTACAAGTTTTGTGTGTGTGTGTGTTAATGTATCTTCATTAGCTTGCACAAGACTTTGTTTTCTTGGGGAGGGCAAAGTATACCATTTCACTTGTTGGTATAAGGATGTTTTCCAAGGTTCTTTGTTCAAAATTTTCATCAAGATTTGCCTGTCTATATAACATAAATTGAACAAAGTTAAGTTTGACTGGTTTAAGTAAGCTAGCCTTTTCATAATTATATTGATGTTTCTTCTTAAATTTGGATGGTTGTGGTGTATCTACAGTATAGTATTCTGTGTCATTAGTGACATTTTTTTGTTTCTGTAAAAATATATATATATATTTATGCATTAAGAAGATGCAGTCCATGGTGTAAAATTGTACATATTCCTTAAATCCCTAATAATCTGTACTAAATATATGTACAAAGAACAATACTGTCTTTATTTATGTTTTGTTTACATAATGTATAGTTTTTTAAGTATTTTAGTAATTTTGGACCAGTGAACTGTTAGCAACAATGCAGAAGACTCTGCATATAATAAACTGAGTTGCTGTATTTCTTTGTTTGAATGCCATTTTTAAAATGTGTTCTTGTCCATTGGGAAAAAAATGATATTAATGAGAACAGTCCTTTAAAAATGTGTTGAAATTGGGAAGTATATAGAAACAGTAGCACTCACACAGGCTTTACACTTAACAGAGCTTCCTTTCATGTATCTCATTTGATTTGCGCAGTAATCTTGGGAGCCAAGTGCCATGTCCAGACTTCCTGGTTCATGGGGAGTAGAGCCAGGACATGGATCAGATGCTTCACATTCTTTCACCATAGTTCTACTTTACTTTACTTTTGTTTCGAGGTTTTCATTCAAAATTTTATGGTTCCAAACATTAAAAAATAAATAAATAAAAAGTTGGGCTACCACCAAATTCTATGTCGACCAAAACAAATAGGTGATATTGTTGTTTTTCAGATAAGAATATTTGGTTTATGTCTATACATCCAAAACATGTTTCTTAAAACTTTTTTTAAGGTTTCTTTATGCCCTAAATAGGCCTGGAACTTTCCATATAGCACAGACTGGCCTTGCCTCAGCCCCCTGAGTATACCAGGATTGTAGACATGTATGTACTGCCATGCCTGGCAAAACTTATTTTTTAATAACCTGGGTTCATAAGAGGTTGCAAAGTAATGCAGAGTGATAGTGTCACCCTTCACCATCCTTCTCCACATTTCTGTTTAAATTGAAGTTGTAGTTCATTGTTACTTCCAAAATTATATTTAAGAACATGAATTTCTTTGTCATTTGAAATTAAAAGTGAGCAAGGAGAGTGCCCTTTTTTTACTCAGATTATAGAGCTGCTGCTTAAGGTCTAATATGAAGCAAATTTTGTTCTCAGTTGATTTGACTCAGGGCTTGACTTTGTAGTGCTTGAGAATGTGCCTCATTGTAAATAAAAGGTAGCTTTGTATTTACTGGAGCTTTATTTTTTTATTATCTTATTGAGATACACTTATATATACACATTCAACTTTAAACATTAAGCCTCATCACAGCGTTCTAGTCCAAAGTTTAGACTATTAGGAAGAGTAGGCTTAGACCTATGAGGCAGCTCAGTGGGTAAGGGTGCTTGCCACCAAACCAAAGGGCCTGAATTAAGTTCCTGTGTCCTACATGATCAAAGGAAAGAACAGGCTTGAGCCAAGTTGTTCACTGATCTCTACACATACACACAAAATAAATACTATTTAAGATATTTTTCATTATTAAAAAAAAGAGAGAAGAACTGGAGAGATGGTTTAGTGTTTGAGAGCACTTGCTGCTCTTCCAGAGCACTTGGGTACCATTCTACTTCCCTTACCTGAATTCTCAACACCTGCCTGTAACTCTAGCTCCAGGGAACCCCATACCCTTCTCTGGCCTCCATAGGAACCCACACAACATATACACCCACATATGTAAGAAAAGAAAATGAGGAGACCTAAAGGTTTCCATTCAAATTACATCAAAATGCTATTGAGGTGGAAAGGATAGCAAGTGTTCCTAAAATATTGCTCAGATTTCTCAAACAATTGTTTTATACTGATGACTAACTCAATGGTAGAGTGTTTGCCTAATTTGTACAAGGTCATAGGTCCAATCCCTAGCATCTGGGAGGGGGGTAGAAAAAGAAATTATTCTGTGTGAAAGGGAAAATAGAATTGTTTTTGTCAGTGTAGGTTAGGCTAGCCCCAAACCCTTGATCTTACTACCTCAGTGCATTGGTTGCAGACATACACCACTTCTCTCTGTCTCGAAATGCATATTCATGCTCTAAGACTGCCTTTACTTTACCAGTGTGTCTCTGCTCTACTTGATCACCTACTCCTCCCCTTCCCCATTTCCCTATCAGTATTTTAAAAAAAATAAAAACTTGGTTTTCAAGAGATGTCATGTGGGTGCTGCTTAAAATGCATTGTAGGGGGCTGGAGAGAGATGGCTCAGTGGTTAAGAGCACTTGAGGACCCGGGTTCAATTCCAAGCACCTTCATGCCATCTCATAACTGCCTATCACCCCAGTTCCAGAACTCTGACACCCTCACACAGGCAAATCACCAATGCATAGAAAATAAAACTTTCTGCTTGTTTTTTTCTTTGTTTCTTTTTCAAGACAGTGCTTCCGTGTGTAACAGTCCTGGCTGTCCTGGAACTCACTCTAGACCAGGCTAGTCTCCAACTCACAGAGATCTGCCTGCCTCTGCCTCCCAAGTGCTGGGATTAAAAGGTGTGCATCACTGCCTGGCAAAACTTCTTTTTAAATGTATCATATTACACATGGATAGTACTTATTCAATGAATGTGTTTATATACCCAATTTATAAAACAAAGTAACCTAAAACTTCACCTACTGTCTCAAAAGAATTCTCTAAACTCTCATGGAACCTAGTTTACTAATACCTCTGGCATAACTTCAGTCCCATGAAGCTCACTACTAAATCCCTGGAGTGAGAGGAGTCTCCTGCATGTGCCTACAGCTTCCAGGGTGAGTTTTTTTTTTCCTTTTTCTCTCTTAAATTTTATTTTATTCTATTTTAGGAGGGGCGAGGTTGCAAGGGCAGAGGGAGGATACAAAAGGATGGGAAATGAATGGTCAAGATGAATGATGTGAAAGACCCAAAGAATAAAAAGAAAGTTAGAAAAAGTATTTTCTTCACAATTCAGATGCTCACAGATTATCCATGGAGTTTACCCCTCAAAATGACGACGATGATTTAATAGCATTTCTTCTGGGACAGATGACATGCATTAAAGTGTTTATTAAAACTTTTCCCAGGGTCCTATTTCTTGTCAATTCTCACTATCCTCTGGTTGCCCTAACAAGAACTTAGCACTGGCCTGTTAAGTGTAGAGATGCTCATTATGTAGCCTGAAAAACACGGGTGTCTGCCAGCCTTAAAGCAAAAGCGTGAGAGAAACCATTTCCACATTCCCAGCCCCTTGCTGGCACTCAGGGTGAATATGGTGGTGGGCACTGGTCTGGAGAGAGCTTCTCATAGGCAGGTGGAGCGTTGGGAACCTGTGAGGATAAGGAAGGAAGAACAGTGAGCTTGACAGCAGTGGACATGTTCTGGGATGGGTGAGGCAACACAGCTCTGGACCAAAGCGTCTAAATGTTCATACATACATTTCTGTCCAATGGAGTAATGGTTATATCTCACAAATGCATATGTTGAAACATTGGTGGGGGGGGGACAAGAGGAGAGGCTTCCCAAAATCTAAATTATTTACTTTGTTTTGAGGGCAGCACCTGTGCCACAGCACACATGTGGATGTTAGGGATTGATTTTGGGAAATTGGTTCTCTCCCGTTACCTCCTGGGTCCCAGGGATCAAACCCAAAGCTGTCAAGTTTGGCAGCAGGTCCCCATTGAAGAAACTCACCTGCCTGTGAATTCTCGAACCGTGTGTGAGTCACTCAAATGCTGCATCTTCACCCACAGAGTTCCCTATTAGGTGTGTCTAAAGGCATATTTAGGGCTGGGGGCAGGGGCAGCTCAGAGATAAACATCATCCAAAGACAACACCATGAAGGTTGGGGGAGACACATTTATCTACCAGCTGAGCACAAATGTGTCAGTTATCCAGTTACTGCTCAGTCATAAGAGATGTTGTCAAGTGGGAAATGAGGTATGGACAAGTCACTTGCCCTAGGTCACAAACAGTAAAGTCATGGAGCTAAGAATCAAACACAGTTACCTGACCCCAGAGTCAATGTCCATTACTTTGCTGTGCTTAGTGTACAGAAGTGCATGCAAGTCACATGTAGAACTTAAATTCCTAATAACTTCACCTTTATAAAATAGGTAAATTAGATAAAATACCTAACTAAATACAGTCATTTCAACATCAAACACAGGTCAGTAGTGGCTCTATTCATGAATTCTGCCTCTGAAGCATCATGAAACTACTTCTTTCAAACTACTATGTTTCAAGTGTTTAATACATGTGGTGGCTCAGTTCTATAGGAAAAAAAAAACCCCTCCTGTGGCTCTTATAAGCAGGGACTGTAAAATCTAAATGTTAGAAAATAAAACTTAAAAAAAAACCTATTTCCCATTTTGTTTGCTTTTATTATAAAATATTCCAATAAAAATTACCATTTTGACCTTTATGAAGGAGAGGCAGTTGTGTGGATTAAATCTATGTCCTCATACATGCAAGGCGAGAGCTCTACCATTGAGTTATGATCCCAGCCCTAATTTTGACCATTATTGGCCAGTTAAGAGTTTAGTGATATTAAGTTGCTTTTGTTTGTTTGTTTTTCAAGTCAGGGTTTCTCTGTGAGAACCTGGCTGTCCTGGAACTCACTCTGTAGACCAGGCTGGTCTTGAACCCACTGAGATCCACCTGCCTCTGCCTCCCAAGTGCTGGGATTAAAGGCCACCACCTGACTCGCATTGATTTTTCAATGGAAACCACTTTGTTCACTTGACCTGAAAGCAGCTAACATGAAAATGCCCAGATGCACAATCTCCACCTACCACAGGCTGCTGTTTTTTTTCTTGAAAAGATAGTCCGCTGTCCTGATGACCATCACTAGGGCATCTTTCCTTCAGGGTACTTTGCATACCAGCATAAAGTCTTTTGTCCTGAAATACAAAGTCATAAAAATGAATGGTTAAAAAAAATATAAGAACTGAGCCCATGAATGAAAAGATAAATAGCATTTTAAAAATGGACTTAAACTAGCTGCTGCCACTCACTTGCTGCAGCTCCTCAGGCCACTCCCTTTACCTCTGTTGATTCTAGTTGTTAGCTCTGTAGTTGCAGGACAGTACAACGCACTTCTCAGAGTTGTGTTGGAACTAACTAAAGACTGCCAAGGAAGTGCCCAGCACCAGCTGACCCTCACTGGATGCTTTGAAGAGAAGTCCCAAGAAGACTGCATTTACAAAATGAACAACTTGTAAAATTGTTCTTCAAAAACTAAGGACATAGGGCTAGAGAGATGACTCGGTGGTTAGGAGCATTTGCTTCTCTCGCGAAAGACCCAGGTTCTGTTCCCAGCACTGGTGTGGTGGCTCACCACCATTTATCATACAAGTTCCAGGGGATTCTAAACCCCCTTCTGGCCTCTCTGGGTACTGCATGCATGTAGTGCTCTTTCATCCATGTAGGCTGAGAGAGAAATGGGGCTAGAGAGATGACTGCAGTTAGAAGTATTTGCTATTCTTGTAAAGGGCCCATGTTTAATTCCCTGCACCTATGTTTGGTAGCTCACAACTGCCTGTAGCTCTGAGCCCAGGGAGACCGGCTTCTGACCTCTATGAACACAGACACTCTCATACACATGCCCACATGTAGACACACACATGTGTATAATTGAAGATGAAAATAAAAGATGAAGATGTGTATGGTAAAAACCAATAAGCATTTTTTCTGTCTTGTTTTTGCCATGACGAGGTGTAGAGCAGAAGCCAGTGAGGTATGGAAGAGTTAGTATCTAAGGCCGCCAGCAAGTCAGTGGGGCACAATGAAGCCAAATCTTGATGCCCTGCATCCAAACAGTAAATAACCAACTGCAAGGTAGTGTCATCACTAGAGGGCTCTGCTTGATGGTGTGTGGCTCCTGATGTGCTTTGCCTCTGGTTTACACTCTGGACCCTCAGCTAAAAGGCAGTTGGGAAAGAGAGACACAGATGCCACCCGGTTTCCAGGAAAAGGAATGTTTCATCTGGGAGGTTGAAGACAGCAGGCGTTTAAAAAATGCAAGTATGGCTGGGCAGTGGTGGCGCATGCCTTAATCCCAGCATGCAGGAGGCAGAGGCAGATGGATCTCTGTGAGTTCGAGGCCAGCCTGGTCTACAAAGTGAGTTCCAGGACAGCTGAGGCTGTTACATAGAGAAACCCTGTCTCAAGAGAAAGAAGGGAAGGGAGGAGGGAGGAAGGAAGGGAGGGAGGCAAGAATGATTTGAGTATGGGGACTGAGGGCATGCACGTGCCAGGGAGGCAGCCTGGGCTATGGGCTGAACTCGGGGTTCATATGTCTTCTAGGGAGCTTGAGCTGTGCCTGGTACTGGTAGAGTTTTGTTAGGGTATCCCTTCTTCCAGAGAGGATAGAGCGAAGGTTTTGAAAAGCAAAGTGTAGGTCAGACTTGCAGAGGGTTCACACTTCTGAAAGTTTCCGTCCACTTTGCCATATTTCACTCACCCGAGTTCAGTGCTTTGTTTTTTGAGTATGCTTTTGCTGTTTCTGTGACAATATAGTTTGATGATTCTGTGACAATCTAACTTTGAAGTGATGTGTGTGAAAGTCTGATGGGGGATTGGGAGGGGTGCTTTATTGTTTTCAACAGCTTCTTCCTGGTAGCCTGTGGTGGCCCGAACTCTGCCCTCCTGGCTCAGCCTTCCTAAGTGCTGAAAACTACATGCAGGCACTACCATCCTTAGCTAGTGGCTTTAATTTTTTATTATTTATTCATTTTATGTCTATGGGTATCTTGCCAGAATGTATGCCTGTATGCAACCATGAGCATTCCTGGTTCCTGCAGAGGCCAGAAGAGCTTAACAGATCCCCTGAGACTGCAGTTACAGAGGGGCTGTGAGCCAGCATGTGAGTGCTGGGAACCGAACCTGGGTCCTCTGGAAGAGCAGCCAGTGCACTCAGCCGCTGAGCCATCTCTCCCGCCCAGTGGCTTTCAGTGCTAAAATACTTGTTTTTACTATGTAGCCCTTGGTTTCCCTTTGAGATCACATTTAAATCTTCCTACCTTGCTGTGCCTTGCAGGTCTCAAAACACCCAGACTTTGGGAACCTACACAAATATTCAGGTTTTTAATACCCCTTTCTTTTTTTGTTCCTCCCTCCCTGGTTTATTTATATACATTTTTTATTAATCTTTATTGAGCTCTACATTTTTCTCTGCTCCCCTCCCTGCCTCTCTCCTTCCCTCTTCAACCTTCCCCCAAGGTCCCCATGCTCCCAATTTACTCTTGTTAAGGCCCCTTTCTAACATTAGCATTATGACAAGTTTGCTCTTGACTCTTCAGGACCAATGGACAGATAAATGGACGAAGGAAAAAAACTCAGTGGCACACCCTGATGTTGCAGGGAGGTTGTTTTTCTCATGCTGGTGTGAGCAGCAGCAGCAAAACCTTGGGGACCATGGTATGACAGAGTTAGACGAACTTGGCATTTGGCAGGGAGCAAAGAGTGATTGCTACCCAGGCTGACTAGCTAGGTTTGCTCCCGAGCCCCACATGGCGGAAAGAGAAAACCAACTCCAGAAAGTTGTCTTCTGCCTCCACCCCATACCATGGCATGTGCAGCATGCACACACACGCGAGGGCATCCCCAGAGATTCAGAAGAAGACTGGGACCCGGCAGGGAACCCTGACTCACCGTCAATGTTCGGTATCCGCTTCGTCTCCTATAGAACCAACAGCCGATGAGCAGAGCAATGCCCAGGACCACAATCAGGATGCCAATCCCTGCGGCCCTGGACCAAGAGATAGACACGTCCCACTCTGCTCAGAAACATTGGTCCAGACTGCAGTGAAGCAACCAACCTTCTCCCTTTCCGTGGTCCAGAAAAGCATCTTCTAGTCTCCAGATAGTTTGCTGTTTTTCACACAGGGCATCTGACCAGACCTCCAGCTCCTATCTAAGGATAGGGCCTAATTTAGGGGCTCTGAAGCGTGGAGCACCATGTCCAAACCATAAGGCGTGCCCTGACACCTGGCAGCTATGTGGACAGAATATTTACTGAAGAAGAGCTTTTTCTTCTCAACACAACTCTTTTAGGCATTTTCCCCAACTCGACCCAGAAAAAGGAAGTAGAAATGAGAGCACTGGCTATGAGCCAGTGTTGTAACTCTGCAGCAAGGAGCCAATCATTATTGCCACTTCACAGAGGAAGAAATGGATTTAGAGGATCAGTGGGCTGCCACCCAGAGCTATCACCAGGCAGAGTCAGGGTGTGAGCCTGAGGCTATCCCTGCCCTAAACTCTGATATGACTCCTGTGATCCTGTGACCCAAGGAGAAGAGTCTGAGCTGGCCCTAGTGCAGAGTTCCGCTGTCTCTTATCTGTGCATTTGGTCCTGAGCGTCAGGATGCTGTTGTGAGACTCTTAGCCAACTGCTGTGTCCTGTGTCCGGAGTTCCCTGGGGAGCAGTACAGTTGCTGCAAAGGCCCAGCATGTGTGTTCCTGTATGACACTGCCAGTCAGCTGGCCTCTGCATGGTACTCAGTACGATCCGCAGTGAGGACCGGACACTGCAACTGTGAGCTTGCTAAGAAATGCTCTGCCAGGCTGTGTGATGCTTACTGGACTGAGTGGCTGCAGGGGTATGAGGGTGAATGAAGGAGGGAGTTTTTTGCATTACCACCTACCTTCATCTCAAGGCTGCCAGCTCTAGATGGGATGGGGGGACCTGGAAGATGTCTGTGTGGACAGAAGCTCTGCCCTTGTTGTGTAGGTCAACCCATGTGTAAACTTAGCAACTGCATGACCCAAACACCCAAGTCCCGGGCACTGAGACCTCCTCTGAACACCGTTTTGTACCAGGCACTGTGCTACTGACCCTGCCCCCATGTTTTATCTGCACAGCAGTCTCTCTGAGCGAGGGATAGTTCATTTTACAGTTGACATTAGGCTGCCAAAATGCTCCAGGCTGCGCAGCCAGCACATGGTGGAATCAGCATAGTAAGTGGTACTAGACTAAACAGCCATCAAGAAAGCTCTAGGATTCAGGCCCAACCTAGGACCATTGTCCAGTGCTTTCCTGGGGGAAAAAAAAAACTAAGGTGACGCTGTCACAAGGAGTGTTCAATGGTTCTCGTGTCGGCAGGCAGCTGACACAATTTTCCAGCACGCGCGTGCTCTTGCTTCATCCTCTGCTCTTTCTACGAGCGCCTCGACACAGACAGGGCTCTGTTCCAGCTCCTTACGCACGGTCACGTTGTCCTTAGACTATGCACACGAGTAACTGAAAGCATAATACATCAAAGGTCGCCAGACGCGCCAGAGGAAGCCGCTGTCCAGCCTAGCAGGCTCCTCAGGCACCTGAGGGGCAATTCAAGCACAGACCCCAGGGCACCACTCCTGGCCTAAAGTGACTCCTTTTGGAGGGGGCGCCTAGGAATCTGCATTTAGGCAAATGTTGAGGGTGTAAGAACCCAATCTACTGAGGCTTCAGAGAGCGCTAACGGGCAGCAGTAGCCCTTTCTGACTCGCTGTGGGAGTTCATTGCATATCATTCTTCCTCATTGTATCTCCAGCAGATTTCAGAGGAGGAGAAATACCCTCCGAGAATCACAGAGATATATCGCATCAATGCAAATGCCTCTGCTCCCTGTGTCCCCCTGTGTCCCCCTGTGTCCGACCCTCCCGTTTAAAAAGGCAGCCAGATGAGCGAGGTCCTGATATCGGTGGCTTGTGCGGTGATATTTTTGAGTTTTTCCCTGGTCTCTTTCACTACCCTGCACGAAATCGTGTACCGTGATGCTTCAGGTATTCTATGGTTGTATCCTTCAAGGACTGGGGTTCAAAGTGTCACTGCACTGTGCTGGGGCCTCTGGTGATGTCCATGGACATGACAGCATCCATATGTGCAGACTGAGCAGCTGTTTTGCTTCTGCACTGGACCCGGGACCTTTCCGGGCTCTCGGAAAACACCATAGTGCTCTCCTGACCCTGCACAAACACTTTGGCCAGATGCGAGAAAGCACGAGCCTTCAGTGAAGGTGACCTAACATGACGCTAATAAGCCACAGGGGCCCTGTGTAAACTGCTGTCCCCAACTCCAAGCCCACCTTCTTATGTCCTGCTCTGGGATGCTGGCAGGGGACTCTGCAGACCCTAATTCTGTTTTGCCTGTGGCTCCTGCAGGGTGTCCCACAGAGCGTCCTGGTGACAGTTTGCCTCCTGCTTTGTTCGGCATCCCCCATAGCTGCTCTTCACAGTGCTGGTCAGTTCAGTTGCCCCCTCTCTCCCTGCCACTCCCAGAACCAGCCTCTCCATGCCCCCACCAGCTGACCAGTGCCCCATTGGCCAGAGGCCTGAGCACACAGGAAGCAGCCAACAGAAATCCCCTTCAGTCTTGTAGGCCCCATTCTGTGGGCTTGCTCCCCTCCGTTTTAGGTTCCAGTGAC